>NC_062521.1:17973708-18028708 GCF_022655615.1 Tachysurus fulvidraco
AACCTGAGAGACAGATTGAGGAAGAGGAAGAATGGAAGTATCGATAAGCTTGAAAAGGTGACAGTCATATTTCTAGGAGGTGACTGCTTCTATAAAATGAGACCAACACATAACATGTCATAATTTCTCTCTCTCTCTGTGTGTGTGTGTGTGTGTGTGTGTGTGTGTGTGTGTGTGTGTGTGTGTGTGTGTGTGTGTGTGTGTATAGAACAGTAAAGGTAAACAGAATAGTAAAAGCCTAGCCCACCCTTGGCTGCCAGTCCTGATCTGTGCCAACTCTCCTCTGGCAGCGTCCACTGAGGGATGTCCTGTTGCAACATTGCCAACTCACATAGCCTTTCATGTTTTTCCACACCCCAACACACAACTCGCGCACATACACACATGCACATATGGCTTTCAGTGACCACAAACAAATGTCGAGTTGCACACAAGCTCATATAAGTGCACTCTCAAACATGTAGCACAGTAATTTTGCATCCTTCATCATCTGTTCCCAAAAGCCCACTCTCTAATCCACTGGAACTTATAAATACATTTTGCAGTACATAAACATTTTTACGGATACACACTCTAAAACATATGACATAATTTCAGAGCTACAACATGACAGAATCCAGTGGGTCTGCACACATATAACCACACACACACTCCAGCTTGGCAATGATATCCCAAAGAACAACTAAAAAAGTTTTAATGTGAAAAAAGAGCAAAAGCAGCAGAGCTTTGAAGACAGTGGTTACCTGTACTGAGTTAACTATTCCCTAGTCTCTGTTTCGGAAACACAATGCAGATCTCTGATAACATTAGAAAACAGGGATCTCTTATTTCTTTGAATTGCTTTAAACTGTAATTCTGGATCATTCCTGCTCTGAGGCAGAACAACACCATGCACTGAACAATAAGAGGGGGAAATACGGGAGCAGCTTGACGAGAGCCAAGCTTTTCTCCTGTTGTGATGGAGGACCCGCCATTGTCCTGTTGTGGGAGGGTCGCAGGGAAGAAGCGTCACAGGGTGGTGAGACAGAGAGGGTGGCACTGTGCCAGGATGTGCCCGTCTGCCTGCTAAATACCTTTGTTCCCAACAAGCTGGGTTTCACTGCAAGAGCAGGTGAAAAGAACATTTACGGGGTGATGATTTTTTTAATGTTTTCACCCCTTAATAAAAATATTATTATTATTATTATTAATATTATTATTATTATTATTATTATTAATAATAATAATAATAATAATAATAATAATAATAATAATAATAATAATAATAATAATAATAACCATTACTATTGTTGTTATTAATTATTATAGTTCTTGTTGTTATTGTCGTTGTTCTTATTATTACTTTTTTCTTTAAGGGCAGCACAAAAATTCACAAGTCAACAAAAGTGTGTGCCATGGCCCATTAAATGAAAAAAGCAAACGAGCAAAGCCCACCCACCCCCACAGTACACGGCCGACTGGATCATGCAAATCAGTGCTGAGGATGCTGGATATCACAATGCATCTGTGAACTATGCTCAGAGTAAGATCCACCCAAACACATAACTGCTCCAGGAGAAGAGAATTAAACATTATCATCCACCATTAATTAAACTCCATCCCTAAGGACAGCATTATGCATCTTCTTCTATGTTTCTGTTACTCTCTCTCACACACACTAACACAAACACAGCACACACATTTTTGTCTTAATATATTTTTAAAGCTCAAACAGGAGTAGTTGTAAATATATCCAAGCCGAACACTCTGTGGAGCAATCTCAGCAGAGAAAAAGAAATAAACACGCTTTCTTCGGGAAATTGTAGCCAAGCTACCAGTTGGATGCATATTCATAAAGAGGACCTTTGCAGGTGTTGTACACTGTCATAGCTTTGCGAAGATGGTCATGCGGTGAGCCACTTCCTGATATTTTATGTAATAGTGAAAAAAGAAAGGAGGAAAATGCAGAGAATCAGAGGCTGTGCGTATTCAGAGGTGAAGCATTGCAGCATACAGAGAAATATGTGTCTGTCTGAGCCCCAGTATCAACCTAAATAAAAGGATTATTTTTTCTTTTGTAATGCCTACATAACTCTGATGTAGACACACACCTATATATTTTCTCATTTTCAACTGTTTCTACAGCAACTACATCACTATCCATTTATCATATCTGTCATCACCATGATGACTTGCACACATGCACAGTTATGTGCAAACGCAAAGGAGTTTCAGTGAATGCTGCATGAGAAATGTCATGTTCAAATGCACACAGACACTCACTGCATTTACCAGCTTGATTTACAAAATCTGATCGTTGATGTACTGCTGATAATTATGATCATGATAGATGAGTTCAGAATTTTTTATTTTATTAAACCCTAAATTAAAAAATTCCTGCCAGTGAGGTCACATTTTTAGAACAGAAACTTGCAGGCTGCTCATATGCAAACTAATCATAAAATATAAATCATTGAACACGGATCCAGCAAAGAGCATTTTTTAAAAAAATATATATTAGCTGCACTGAGGGCTATTCTGCATGGTTTCAGTATTCCATTGAATCAGTCAGTGTATCTATTGTAGCGGAGTCATCGTTTTTAAAAGGACACCATGGCAAGAGTCTTGACTGTCTAATCTGAAAGTTCACAATTCCAAATCTGGAACCAACGCAAATTCAGTCTGCAATGTGGACACAATTTCGATAATTAATCTCAAAACAGGAGACAATCCATTTTACTACTTTCAAACAAACATAATGCACTGAGTATCAAAGAACAAAAATAACTTACTTTTTTAAAAAAGGCACCTTTTATTTGTTAGTCCTCTTGTCCAGAATTGAATATATTAATCGCATGAATGACTAACAGAATTAAAGGGCATGTTCAACATCAAAATGGCACGGAAAGGTATGAGTAGGAAAAGAAGAATAAAGAGAGGAGGGAAGTAGAAAAGAAAAAGAGTAGACAGGAGATGATAAGGAACACGAGTAGACATGAAGAGAAAGCTGCAGAGTCGATTAGCTCTATACTTTTTGGCTGGGCCCCTTAACCAGGATACATGGTCTATTTGGGGCACACGCACACACACCTCTGCTCATTGCTCTTTTTTATGTACACACACACAGAGTCCACACACCATTCCTCTGTGACAGCGACTGCCTTTCGTCTCTCTGAGTTACTCTATATGGGAATTGTGATGTTACATCACACATGTAGCTCCATATTTGGTGGCTTGGGCAACACTCTAGATGTAATTAGTTCAAATCTTGTCAAGATATATCTTAAACTAATACAAACAGTAATAATAGCAATGCAATAAATAAATAAATAGATAGATAGATAGATAGATAGATAGATAGATAGATAGATAGATAGATAGATAGATAGATAGATAGATAGATAGATAGATAGATAGATGATAATAATAATAATAATAATAATAATAATAATAATAATAATAATAATAATAATAATAGTGAATTTCTCCAGTTCTCCCACTCACAAAGGCACTTAAGTCCTCTTTATTAATATGGTTAATTAATATTTCTGTTGACCTGCCATAGCAGCAACACAGAGACAGGTTGTTAAGGTCCTTCCCACAAAACTGCTTTAAAACATCACAAGCACACATAATACCAGTGACCCAGTGATATCAGCTGAACCCTGCTACAT
Organism: Tachysurus fulvidraco; assembly: GCF_022655615.1. NCBI lineage: Eukaryota > Metazoa > Chordata > Actinopteri > Siluriformes > Bagridae > Tachysurus > Tachysurus fulvidraco. Next base: position 17,977,362 of record NC_062521.1, read on the forward strand.
TATGATGTAAATGAGTTTAATAACCCGCTTAGGGTCTGACAGAAACATGAGACGTGTGTGCGATAGCTAGTGAATATAAAGAGGTTGTATAATTTGCACAGAAATGGCATCAACATTTTTTAAAACAAAGGGGTTAACTACACATAGCTGACCCTGCTTACCACAATTATATATTAAAATCTACATCAATCTAATGTATGTGCTGGCTTCAACAACCACAGCTAACCACAGTGTTCGATGAGACTTACTGACTCTAAAGCGTAAGTGAGAAGTGGAAACAGAAACAGCTGTACGGCTGAATTGTGAGGCTGATAAAAAGCCTGTACTGACAGGCCCAAATCACTGGACATAGGACTGAGTGGCCCAGGCATTTCCGAGAACCTGATCTTTGAAGCAGAGGATGGACCTGACGTACGACCAAGGCAGAAAAACAGGCTGGAGAGACTCACTCACACTTTTTTCTGCTCTCTGCAAATGCTCTGTCTAAATCAGCTAAGGCAGGTCCACACACATACATTTGTGCAGTCATTTCTAATATTACATAGATCACAAAAATGACATATTCCTATCGCTATTCATGTTCTTTCTACTTGAATTTACTCAAGACACAGGATTACAGTGGGCCGCATATAAACACTTCTTTTGTAAGGTTGTTTACCATCAAAGTGATAAACTGCCTTGTAATTTTCTGTTACTTTCTGTAGCAGTATTTAATGTTTTGTTGTGCAATTTTAAAAAAATAACTAGCAGTGTTATAAGAGTGTCCCCAAACATTCAAGGAGAACTGACTAGCCTTCCAATGGTCTTTGATTTTCAGTCAGAAAAGCATGCGGTTACACTTATATGGATAAGACGTGGCCGTTAAAAAAAATACAATGAACTCAAGCTGCATCTGAGTAAACCACATGAGAGCTTATAAGCTATACAGAGCAGGATTTCCCATGGGTCTGTGGATACACACTGAAGGGACTGGCTCTCCTGAAACACCAAGGTCTTCACCATCTAGCCCTAAGGCGTCCCAACTACCCTTTTTTGTCTTCTACCCTCAACTACCCTCTCATTTCCTCATTCTCTTGATGGGTATACACTCCTCCTGACAAACGCTTAGTGCTCCAATCGCCGATCACAAAATGGCAACTTAAAGCGAGGAGTGGATTTAATTACTGTAAAAAAAACACCAGTGTGAAACCATAATGTATTTTGGGGTAATACCTGAGCAGGTTTAACTGCTTAGCTGCTCAAAAACACAGACAACTGAAAGGACAGGAGGTAAAACTAGACACACTCATTTGCCAAAACAAGCATACAGCTAGTGGTTTAGACAAGTGATGTATGCTTAAAGACTGAGTTTAATTTAAAAAATCCCACCCAGTCAGAAAGTGAGAGCTATGCTGACTCTAAACTGTGCAGATCTTGTGATGATAAATCACAACAAAGATTTTTTTTTCTTCAACTTCATGCTGTAGCAGAGCAATGCAATATTATGATATATAAGCCCTCATCCCCCCATCTCCACCCTCCCAACACTGAAAAGTGTCTCCAGAGTTGTGGATGAGAACTCCACAGAGAGAACATGTGTGTGCGATATGTAGACTACACATCCACAAGTGCATCACAAACGTCTTTAACACATACCTACAAAAAACAAGCACACATACAGCATGCAACCGCATTCCTGTCCTTGTCACAGTCTTTTGGGATATATTTACCTGTTATGTGTTCCTGTTTCGGACAGATTCCTCGAGAAGACGTTGACAAGCAATCGTCGTCCTCTGGTGTGACCTGGATGCCCACCTCCACGGGGTTGGATGCTCTCCTCAGCTCGCCATGCGAGGGAGAAGGGGGCTTATCCACTGTCTTGTCCATGCACATGGTGCCATTGCATTGCTTCCTTTTGTGCTCAATAAAAATGAGGATATCCCCCAAAGGGAAGTTCATCTGACACTGGCCGCAGGTAAGCAGGTCCTGGTCTCCTTCTGGAGAGACCTGTACCAGCCCGTGATGTTCCTGCCTTTCCTCTGAGACCACGGACGACAGGGGCTCGGCTGCTCATGGGAGAAAGCGCCGTTCAAGACACAACAAATAAGAGACAGACAGAGGAGAGAGGCAGAAAGGAAATCAGTGATTAGTGGTGTTCTGATGGACACAACAAGACTGAGTAGCAAATTCATAGCAAATTCATAGCAAATATATTGCATATATTTCTAGAATATTTGGCACAACCATCACTCTGCAAAGAGGCAATTAAATTACTATTATTATACTTATTTTAAAGAATGCTGTTCCGACAATAATTAAAAGAAAATCTGTTATATTAAGCATATTTACTGTTCCATAATTTGACAAACTTACACTGGAGAGGGTTTTATTCTTTTACCAGCAAGCTAAAAAGTAGTATTGCTGGACTAATGCAATATCTTGGACAGGAAAGTGTATTTTTCTCCCAGATGTTACTGGAGGCATTTTCACCACTTACAAAGCTGCTAGAATCACACTTTAAGAAAACTTCAAACCAGCCTTAAAGTGTTATTATTATTATTATTATTATTATTATTATTATTATTATTATTATTATTATTATTATTATTCGTTTATTTATTTATTTAGAAAATACATACAGGACAGTTTTTTTCCCAAGTGTTCGGATCACGTGAATTAATTTAACCTTCACCCCAAGTGCACAGAAAGGGGGTAAAATGTGTAGTGAGCGCAACCTTCATCACAAGCCGCGAAAGCTAAAGCGCGGAATAAACGCGATGTGGCCACAGACTACTGTTTTAGATCTTAGGTTATTCAACAAAACCCCGAAGTGTAGGTTCCTGGGTTGACTTGCTTGAACATTTGTCTCTTTGTGCACCAATTCCACAACAAATCGACAAATCAAGTTGTTTACATAAAAATGAATTGTTTTGACTTCTATTCTCCCTAAACTTCTTCTGTTTTTTCCTAGCAGCCTTAACTGTACAGTATAAATCTATAAATAAATCTATAAATACAGTCGCTACTATATTTAGGCAATATTTAGACATTCTTAGGTTAATTGATGCAGGCCATCCTGTTTTTTTTTTTTGTTGTTTTGTTTTTTGCAGGAATCGTGTGCAATAAATAAATAGAAATGTTAGATAAATACGTTCACTTCACTCTCTACTGTTTTCTATAACTAAATAAAACTACACCGTTTCCTTCTCTCTCTTTTTGTCTATATAAAAAAAAAACACGTAACAGTGAGTGAAGAACTAAACACTCTCAACAAATGTAAACGCCTATAAGAGCATTTTCAACGATTAAACTGACCAGGAGTGTCAGTCGGATATGGAATAGAATTGTCTTGTAAAGGTGCTGTTACGCAGTTTACCTTTACGCGCGATTAATTCCGCCTCATTCCCCCCAAAAAAAGATCTCACTACAGTCTCAAAAAAGATCAGTCAATGTATGCGTTTTAATGGTTTAGATTTTTAACTATTGATCACGAATACAAGCGCGAATAAACCGATGAATTGCTGATGTGTTTGTTACTTAACTGTTTGTTTAAAAACAAGAGGAACGTGGTCACTAAAAGTTTTTTAATGGGTTATACCAAGGAATTGGTTTTAGACAATCCAAGTAGGTTAGGAGTTATCCAAGACGTTGAAAAGTCAGTGTAAACGCTGATTAGGATTGTTCATTCAAAAGAAATCATATTCTGTGTATGCATATTTTCAGTTCGATTAGAGTTTTTGTGCAGTTTGCGCAACAGGCCAAAGCACGCATGAGTCCAGGAGGAGAAACCGATCGATTTGTTTTAAAGCGCTTAGAGGTGTCTATAATACCTCTATCTCTATGCTGTCGTTAAATATGTAGATAGAGGTGGCGGTAAAATTGCTCAGGTTCAAGTTCATTTCCAGTTTGTGATCGTAGTGTGCCTCCTAGCGACGGGTGTCACACACACATACGCACACTGATCATTGGGACACTACGGAGCAGCTACGGGACGCCGCTGTGTGTGTGTGTGTGTGTGTGTGTGTGTGTGTGTGTGTGTGTGTGTGTGTGTGTGTGTGTGTGTGTGTGTGTGTGTGTGTGTGTGTGTGTGTGGAAACCTGATAACGTTACACGATACGTTATGATGTTACAACAACGCGGATTTGTATCAAGCATGTTTATCCTTAAAGGTAGTGTAACACTTCTTGGAGCTCGGTGCCGTCTGATAACACGGTCCTGTCGTTTTTCCATAAGCTCCACAGTCCGGAGCATGTTTATGGTTCTGTTATAAATGATAGAACTTTGTGCGGTGGATGACTTCTCAATGAACACTTTTTGTGCTATGCTATATCGCCAAAAAAGCACGCGAGCTTCCAGGACAAGTCTAAAATGGTGTTCCTTGGGAGTTTTAATAAAATAGTTCAAATTACAGTGCAAAGTCGTGTTGCTGTAAGGTCACCAGGTAAAACAAGATGCAACTCATTAAAATAAAATATAACTAGACTATGTTGCTACTTTTCTAGTTAATGCGTTCCAGTCAAGCAGCAATGTTTATCTGCGAATATAGTCGTATTCCTGTTGCTTTCGATAAAATATTCAATATTAACTCGGGTTAATCCACAGGATCTTTACATTCTGATCAACACCTGCCGTGCTTCAACTTTGGAAAAAAAACTCTTGATTATAGGTTAGATCGATAAAATTGTGGCTGATATACGTGTAATTTCCTAAAAGCGAGCGAGCGTCTTTCCTCCGGCTCCAGCGCTGCTTCTTACGGTACACGCGGCGCTTGTAAACATACAGACACGAGATTTTTTTTCCCAATCAAAATGCACTTCCACTTTTTTTTTTGAAAATCTTCCAAAAACGGCGCGCGAGGAGGGGAAATTCTGCCAGTAGTCACTCTAAATCAGCCTTATGACAGAGTCGCAACAGTCAAACCTAAGCATGCGTACCTACCATAGTCCGATACCTTAACGCCTCTTAGGTGGCCGGAGAGACCGTGGCACGTGCGTGCAAAGAATTTAGTTCTATAAAACTTTCCAAATTTCAACAAAGCGGCATTTGTACGAAAGTTAGATTATGACTTTGAACGGGAAAAAGCTACGCGTAAAGGTAATCTGGTCAATGGAAAGGCTTGCTGCGCTCCTCGGTGAAGTCCACTTGACCGCGATCTGCGCTGTCCGCCGTCCGGTGTGCCTTCGCAGTGTCACGCTCTCCGTTACGGGTTTTTTCCTTCTTTACGGAATATTACAACACCGGACCAAGAAAAGATGAAGGTGCACAAGACGTGCACAACACAAAGAGTATACTTACGCGAAAAATCCCGTTTGCTTAAGTGCTGGGGTTTGCCTTGCTTGCGGCGAGACATGGTGGTTGGCGACGGCTTTCAGCTCGGTTCACATCGGGAGAGCCGGGTTAGCGGGGAGACTCCAGAGAAAATATCTTCATCAATGCCTTTGACATCCAAAATAAATTAGAAATAATGCAAAGATGGCGCGAGGAAGATAGATAGTGGGATAGCCGTCATGGCTTTTTTTTTTTGAAAAGAGAGAGAGAGGGAGAGAGGGAGAGATGAAAAAAATGGCAAAAGCCCCCCTGAGCTGCAAGTTCAAGTGCGGACGTGACGTCCCTGCGAACTTGAACGTCAGGAGATGGATGGACACAGACATACAAAACATGGGCAGGGCAAAACCGGGGAGTGGGAGGAGGGAGTGGAAATAACAAAACCAATGGACACTCATTAGGGGCTGGACATGAAAAATAGACCCGGAGAAGCCAATGGACAGAGAGATCAGGGGGCCGGACAAGAGGCGAGAGAGAGAGAGAGAGAGAGAGAGAGAGAGAGAGAGAGAGAGAGAGAGGTGTTTAATGAAAGCAGCGTGCACTGTGTGTGTGTGTGTGTGTGTGTGTGTGTGTGTGTGTGTGTGTGTGTGTGTGTGTGTGTGTGTGTGTGTGTGTGTGTGTGTGCGTGCAGGGGGTGGACGTAGGCACACAGACCACGAAAAGCCAATGGACATGGGGGGGCTGGACATGCGATATGCAAGGGGAGGGGGGAGAGAAACCTTTAATATAAACGGCTTCAGTGGACACCCATCGGGGCTACTAGGTACGGTGGAGCCGAAACACGCGTTCAGCTCCTGCTCTGGATGAAGTGCACCAGACTGTGCAATTTCTTCAAATGGAAAGAACACTTAGAAGTACACTAAAACAAAACAGTAAGAGCCAACAGGACAGACAGGTTCCGCGCAAAACGGTGAGATGTCGAAAGGGCGTGTTATGACCCAGACATGCGCTCCGGGAACCTCTCCAAAATATTGCCTGGTAAATAAAGCGTCAGCGAAGTGAAGGTGTTTTTTTTTGTTTTTTTTTTTTTTTGCTAACGTTGTAGGTGGGGCATACTACAAATACTACACAAGCAAAGTTTTAAAACACACAACACAGTGACGAATATATCACGGGAGCAGCCCACTAAAAAGGGGGGCCGCCGTAATAAGTTTCAGATGTGTTCGGGTCAAGACGGCACTGGAAGAGAGGGAGGGGGAGTGGGGGGTTCATGTACGCTTTTCAACTCCGCGCGGATTTTGGTTATAAGATGCTCAAAACAGCTCCAAAGCTTTCTAAATAATGATACGTAAAGAGCGTATTACAAAGGCGATGACTAAAAAGGCTTCCATACGAGGTGGGAGGAAGAGAGAGACACGCATCTATGCTGAAGTAGCTCAAGTATGAGTAGACTAAAGCGAGCGCGCGACAGAGAGAATCACGGAAACGAATAACCGAGGACAGTCTGCAGGGGAAGGGGAGAAAAAACTAGGTGATGAGAAAGCAAAGGACCTGCGCTGGAAGGGGAATCTCCGAGATAATGTGTGGCCAGTGAGTGAGTGAAAATGTTTTACAGGTTATGTATGGTGTCTTCCGTTTTGGACGAATATCGATCGACGCGCGCGGCAGCTTTGCGTTATCTACTGCAGCAATAAGTGTCAAGCCCCATCCGAAAGTGTCACGGGGTTTGGATAAGACCTTCGTCACGCAAGATAGACAGGTCATGCTCACCAAGTGATATGTGGACCAGAGTTAACTTGGTTAATGCGCAAAAAAGATTAAGGCGTGTATTCCATTTTCCCCGCGGGCTTTAAGAAATTCTGACAGTATAGCTAACATATCGAGGACTATGAATGTCGTGCGTACACGAGCAGGACAGACTAAGAACTTCCGTTTAATGTTACCTTAATGATTCTCATGTTGGCTACTCGTGTGCATTACCCAGCTGCAATGATCTTTTGATTGAGTGGTGTGATGGTCTGTCGGCAGCGACCACATTAGACGACTTTGTTTCCTGTAAGCTTTCTGAGTCCGACTGGCGCTCAATACTTTGCGCAACGAAAAAGAAAAACATCTCTGTCTTACCCAAGGGACTGTATATAAGGCTTAAATGCTGTAGACTCTATGACAATACCTTAAACGCTTTGTGATGCGTGTTCAAAAAACAAGTCGTGCGTTATATTTAGCGTTCCCATCGTGAGTGTTTTATAGAATCTGATTAAATGTGCAATAATGCAAAGTCGCACGGGAATTGGAGAATGCATATTGCATCGATTTCGGACAAATGTACAGCATTAAACCGAATTAATGTTTTTTTTAAACATCCGATATCGAGTTGAGTAAAATCTCACTACATAGTTTTACAGTGTTTAACCTTTGGTATATTTTGTGCTTTTTACATTCACGTTATAGCTGATATTGCTCACTTCGGATCGTCTTGCACAGGCAGTCACCAGTGATAATTAAAAACATCCAGCGTTTATATTATACTTTCTTCTCACGCGAGCCCACAGCTCATATGCAGCGACCACTGATCAAAGTAAATCAACCGCTACACCTCCTGCGGGGGTTTGTTGAGGGTACGAACAGACAGATCCCGCACGGGAAAGAGGAATCTCAATATGTAAACGACTGATCCCATCACACATCAGCTAGCCGACGGTAAATATACTGGAATATCCGTCTCGCGCGGACAGACACATTTCTGAGCTGCCGCTTTCATTCTAGACGTTAATTGTGTGTGTGTGTGTGTGTGTGTGTGTGTGTGTGTGTGTGTGTGTGTGTGTGTGTGTGTGTGTGTGTGTGTGTGTGTGTGTGTGTGTGTGTTAGAGAGAGAGAGAGAGAGAGAGAGAGAGAGAGAGAGAGAGAGAGAGAGAGAGAGAGAGATATGAATAAGATGAATGACCGATACTTATAAATAAACACTTATAGCTCAATTCACGGGGCCCTACGCGTAAAATGTCAACTGCTGCAGCCAGAAGCCAGATTTACAGCAACTTCCAACTTTCATGATAAGATTAGTCTAAAGCTTCACTTAGATTTACTTTCATTCTGATACAATATTCGGTCATATACAATAGGGACGAATTAATTAATATTCCAGTCAAAACTTGTGACACTTGGACGTACAGGTTTAGTTGCATGCCTTTCATGCACTCTGATCATATTGTATTCTTTTCATGTGTACATTTCATATGCACAAGCTAATCTCTGACTACCTTTCACTGACATTTTTAGTGTTTTTTTTGGAATGGAATGGAATGGAATGGAATGGAATGGATTGATATATGTCCAAAGGTTATATAAGTTGTGTATAGACTATGTAAACAAAATTAACTCATATTAAAACATAACTAAATGTTCTAAATTGATGTCCGATGACTTTCCAGGGTTAACAAATTACGTGTTTTTATCAATATTTTAAATAAATATAGCTCAGAAACCACTCTCTTACGTGTATCGTGAGACAATGCTGCACATATGGAGCTGGATTTGCCGTCGGAAATGGCGACACATCCTGAAGCAACTCCATATATAATCGATGAAATAGCATGCTTAGTTATTTCAATTCGTTAGATTGTGAACTGGCAGAGCTCATTTATCTTTTATTACACTTCACAGGTCAGCAATCAAATAATGCCTTTACTGATAGTAAACGGCGCATAAATGTTGGCACAGCTTATCCTGTTATTAAATGAACTAACTCATCTTTAACGAGGGGAGGAGCCTAATGAGCGATATGACAGCCTACATTTATTATCAGGTATATGAGGAAATATAAGTTTAATGTAAAGTTTTGGCTTAAATTATTGATTAAAATAGGGTAGTCATTAGGTTTCAAGTGTACCTTGTTCCAAACATGTTTAGATAATACTACTACTACTACTACTACTACTACTACTACTAATACTAATAATAATAATAATAATAATAATAATAATAATAATAATAATAAGTAGTAGTAGTAGTAGTAGTAGTAGTAGTAGTAGTAGTAGTAGTAGTAGTGGTGTTGTTGTTGTTGTTGTTGTTGTTGTTGTTGTTGATGATGATGATGATATTTTCGGTATAATAACTATTTGTTTTTAAACAAGTTTATGTTTTAATGTACCTCTCAAACACTAATGTGTATTGTGTGCATTGTGTATTGCTCACGTAAATGCTTACATCATGAGCAAAGGTATAAGGAATCGATCGATCAATAGATAGATAGATAGATAGATAGATAGATAGATAGATAGATAGATAGATAGATAGATAGATAGATAGATAGATAGATAGATAGATAGATTGATTGATTGGTTGTTTGATTGGTTTTGGTCGTTTCTTTATAACCAATATTATTGTTTACAAAGAGCAATTACTTTATTTAGATTCTAAGCCTGGTAAAATACCTTTCTATTTATCTCTTGGCGTCTTTTTTATACAAATATTTTTGTACAAATGACTGTATATTTAACATCTCTGACAAATGTATTAGTTCATGCAAGCCGATGCCATTTTCGCGTAAGAGCAGCCATTTATTAGATAAACTCATAATTCTTTCCTTTGATACACAAATGCCTTGTATAGCAGATCTCTTTAGTGTGCTTGTTACCGGTCTTGAACACATAACGCAAATTAAGAGCAGACTTAAAGAGTGAGGTGGAGAATTTAAATAGACCCACTAACACATTTAAAATAACAAGGCCATGATGGTTGTCCTGAACACGTCACCATTTGAATTTCGGGATTCAGTGTGCTGAAGATGGTGATTAGGCCTACCTTTAGCAGCTTGTACACCCGTGACAAATACCTTAATAGTTCTATTTTCAGTGCCATAGGAATTAAGCAGAATATGTATTAAGATAAAAAAAGCCTACAAATATCCTGTTAGTTAAATGGGAGACGTGAAAATCATGAAAACGTGAAATTCTATATGGTGCTCGTTTTAGACCGTGAGCAGAAAATGGAAACCTTTTAAACACCTTAAGCCAAAATAGTGAGAGTGATTCTCACTTCAAAGGGAGGAAAAAGAGGTGGAATAGGAATTATCTTTAAAAATCCCTAGTAAGTCATGCCATGGCTTTTTGAAGAAATTTCAAGCCTTAGCAGTTCAGACATTTGCGGAGACTGAAAATTAATATTAATAGGTAGATTCCACAATGGCATTATCACAGGGAGCGATGTGTGGGCATGCCATCTGGGTTTTGGCAGGTATTAGATCTAATCAAAGGGATTAGAGCTCTGTGGAAGGAAAAATATATATAAATAACCAGTGCTCACCTTATATATATATATATATATATATATATATATATATATATATATATATATATATATATATATATATATATATATATATATAATGTAATATATATATATATATATATTTTTTTTTTTAATCAACGGGTTGTGTCTGTGGAATGGAAGACAGAGAAATATAGATGGGAAGGTATAGAGCGGAAAAAGACAAACAAAGAGGCAAACAGACAGGGAGAAAGTAGAATCAGTTCCATCGTTAGTATTATTTTACATTTGAAATTTTAAAATGTTTACTTTTGGCAGATTTTTTTGGCATTTACATGCTCTCTCTCTCTCTCTCTCTCTCTCTCTCTCTCTCTCTCTCTCTCTCTCTCTCTCTCTCTCACACACACACACACACACACACACACACACGCGCGCCTGTCAGTTGTAGTCTCTGCCCTGCACTCAAAAATGTACAAGCTAATACATGCCCATTGTTATTTGCTGTAATCGTTAAGTCGTTGTTAATGTTACACTAAACGGTAGTTATTATGACGAATATGGAGACCAAGACGGTACACTGGGGACTGTGGTGTTTGTCTGTGGGCCTTCTGTGAAGTCTTGCTGTATACTTTTTTCTTCAGACTTGTTTCATATTGAACACCGAACAATTTGATTGATTTTATAGAGATGAAATGATGTATATTATTTAAACAGTATCCACCCTTCTGGATATGTAAGCAGTGTTTATAGCAATAGGTATATGCTTTCCCATTTATAGGAAACAGTGGTGTAAGATAGATTTTGATCCGGACTATTTTCTCAATCACGAAGAAATGAAATAAAACTTAAAACGTAAAAAAAAAAATCCAATCGAATCTATATATTTCACGACGTCTATGTACGTGTAATCTTTTTGGATGTATAAAATTTTATTAATGGCTGATAGAAAACGAAAACGAATTTGATGATACGTTGTGTTATAATATGGATCTGTCGTGATCCATGCCCCCTCTAGTGTCTAAATGCATTATGACAATTTTCAATTTTGGTCTCAGCCATAATAAAGTAAGACGGTACGTGGACCCACAGCAGTCCTTTGCACGTTCACAGTACTGACAATCGAAGAGCAATACTGTCCTTGTATTAAAGCTGTCGCATAAACTGAGGTTAAAAACATTTATATCGGCTGAGAATAAAAAACATTTCTATAATAGCCAAATTAACCTATCTTTATTTTTAGCATTTGCTGACCATAGATACCACTTTCATGAAGTTATTTACGGTATGAAATTTCTACTAAATACTAAAGAGCAGACCAATTCTGTATAACAGGATATTTGTCAGTTTATGCCTATTCTAATCCTCAAGTGATCTTATTCTAAAGATATACAGCACTGCTTAAAGCACAAAGGACAATTTTATTACTTAGTCCGTTATCTACGCAGTATTTTTATTATTAATATTCATATTAGTAGTGGTAGCAGTAGTAGTAGTAGTAGTAGTAGTAGTAGTAGTAGTAGTAGTAGTAGTAGTAGTATTAAGCTGTTTTTGTATTTTGTCAATACTATTTCAAAAGTAGTTTTTAACTCTTTTAAATGAATTGCAATATATGAATAAAACTGTTTCCAAAAATATTGCCCGCGCAGATGCAAATGCGTGCTTTCACAACTATATATGGCTCCTAAGAATTAAAATGATAAATTTAAAAAAATCCTTCTGGATTAACTAAAAAATAACCAGGTTTTCTGGTTCAAGGAATATTCTAACACTTATTTCACTGCAATTTATTTAAAAATGTATATTTTAACTAAATGAATCCTGAATATGTTTTATTAAATGGAACTTGGGTAAGAGTGTGCTGGAAGTGAGTGTGTGTGAGATCCGGTCAGTGATTCAGTACCATGGATAGCGCCACATTCACTTCGAAATCAGACCAAACATGAGCAAGTACACACTGTACAAAGATATTTAACATTTAAGAACAAAAATTAAACAGCTTAAAAACCAATTCATAAAAAATATTTGCCATATTCGTTCAGATTGAGACTATTACATGCAAAACTAAAGTATTTCAATTTCAAACAAATTCCCATTTAAAGCAAATGATTAAGCTAATATTAGAAAGGAATTTTCCGATTTATTAGTTCGATCCCAGCTGTCAGTCCATATGCTCTAACCATTTTAGCAACGTTTTTATGCAATTTGAACGAATATATTATATATTATTCTATTCTATTAATATATATATATATATATATATATATATATATATATATATATATATATATATATATATAAATGAAACAAGAAAATGCAACTGTCTCTTCATTCATACAATATCAAATCAAATATTATAACATTTTTATATCACAAGAAGTCATATAATGTTTTTGCGCAACAAAAATGAACCCGTATATTTATATATGTGGTGCATTGTGCCATAAGATAATAGCTTAAATTCACCTAACTTTCAAATACATATAATAGAAAGGTAAAATGTAATGTATTTATTACTCTCTGTGGGCTCTTGCTCTTTATTACAAGTTCTCGCAAGACTCGCAAGATTGCATCATTTCCAGTTTGACTGAGTGATCTGGGACCATATCTCTCTCTCTCTCTCTCTCTCTCTCTCTCTCTCTCTCTCTCTCTCTCTCTCTCTCTCTCTCTCTCTTTCTCGTACTTGTCTCTGGTCAGCTGATTGGCTAAACTTTGTGTTGCGGGACTTATATAGCTGTCAGCATACTGAACAATTAGAATTGGGTTCTGCATCATTTAGGCCTCTAAGTAGATGCCAAATGAACAACACATACTAAATGTAAATTTAATAAGAAGAGCAAAGTCTTAGTAATAGTTTGAGCGCACTTCGCAGAAACAATAGACAAAACTGATGCAAGAATTTGCAATATTCTTGCAGCCCTGCTCGAAACAGTTATTAACTTGCAGGCAGAACATGCCAAAACAACTCCGGTAGTCAACCAAAGACAACAATCTTTGTTGTGTCAATCTTAACGATCCGGACAACAGTGTGTCCGCATCCGCCAGAAATCCAGCTGATACCCGATACGTCGCTGCTTCCCAGCACGACGAATCCAGCCACACACTAGTAATTAATCAAATATACGAATAGACAGAAATCTGGATAAAATATTGTCAATTTTCTAATTAAATGCAGTACAGTTATTAAACACGCGATGGCGCTCCTTAGTTTTTTGACTAATTTTAAATATTAACAGCACATTTGTTCCTTTCATCTCAGATTGCTTTATAAAATGAGTTCTCAGCTTAGCTTGGTTGTACGACACAACATGTCTTTGTAAAAATAAATAAATGAATAAAGTGATAACAACAATAAAATCAATACTGATGATGATGATGATGATGATGATGATGATGATGATGATAAAAGAAAAAGGACATTTTTGTAAAAGAAAAAGGAAAAGGCTTGTAAAGCTAGCTGATATGAGAAAGAAACCTTGAGAGGAACCAGGCTCAGAAGGGAAACCATCCTTGTTTGTGTGACACTGGACAGTAAATAATAATATTCTTTCTACAACAGTTCATAATTGTGCAAATTCTGAGTTCACCAACACTAATTCTTGCTAAATCCTGAGATATCAGATACTGTAACTGAATTTAAACCTAAAATATGTATTTTTAGAAATAGATTTTTACAATTTTTTCCTTTGGCTAGTATGTATTTATTACAATGAATACTATATATAACTATTAACTAAATATATAATAAATACATATATTACATATAAAACAGACACATTTTCAGGGATCAGTATCAATTGACACTCAAGGTTTCAGTACAAGTTTCTGAAAAGAAAAAATGGTATCATGTCATTTCCAGTTATTAGACTTTGTGTTGTTGACCATATTTTCACTTAGTATCTAAATGAAATAAGTATGATGGTAAGTACAACATATATATAAACTGGAGGCTAAAGCTAGGCAAGAGCAGATAATGTTATTTCAGCTGGTTATCTAAAATTTGCTAGCTATAGCTATACTGATGTTTTAAATTCATATTTCATACAGTTAGCTTTAATTTTCTGTGGACTGTAACACACTGATTCTGTCTGTTGTTCTCATTGTCCATTTGAACTATTTCTTATTTTAACTGAGGATTGTAAATTCCTCAATGCTGTATAATTGTGATATCTTGTATTAGGCTGAAATGAAATGATTGCTATAATAAACACATTTTTGAATACAGGTTATTTTTGACTCTATTTGTCTATTTTCAAGTTACTATAATTATACACAGTCATTTTCTACATTGAACAACATTACAAACATTATTCCTTCCCTTGTGTAAAATATCATCCATCTTGCATCATTTCATACATTAACATATTTCAAACATGAAGCGCCCATTTCAGTGCATCCTACCAAATTTAGTCTAGGAGCTGTCTGAATAATTTGAAAGATGTCTCAAAGAAGTCCAGAGTTATATCAAGGGATCTACGGGAAACGTCCTAAGATCACTCACAAAAAAATAGAAAGGAAGAAAAAAGGAAGAAGAAAAAAGAAGAAATCTCAAGGGTCAACCAAGAAATAAAGAGCATACCAATGCAGCATACACCTGAGGTAAAATAAGGAAGAAGCATCTACTCTTCACAAGAATAACTGCATGGATGATGATGTTTGGAGTATAGGAGTAAAAGAACAAGACTTTTGTTACACAGTTAAATACTATTATATTAATCCACTGACACAAGTTTAGTTTTTTAGACTCATGATGTATATGAATAATTAAATAAGTCACGTTTTATTGACCGGGACATAAAATTCTTAAGCAAATGGTGGATCAACAGCATGAGTTGATTTTTTTTTAAAATTAGCAAACATGATTATTGTCTACAAAGTAAAAATCCTGTGCAGGATAATCTGAATCATTTATATAATTTTTTCTTCTTTTTTTTTTTGGAAAAGTATTCTTAAAAATCTTTTTATCTATAATACAGAAGTCATACATTTAAAACAAAAATTGTAATTCAAAAACTTTGTCTTTTGCAAAGCACAGTATATATTACAATTCTGTTGAAATCTAATTAATGAATATTAGTGTAGAATAAACCATTTTGTTAACAATTATATTTTTATGTAAATAAATACTTAAAATACTTTAGAAATCGAAATCCATGCCTTTTTTAGGCATTGATCACTAGATGGCAGTGTGGATATTTAGTTTCCAGCTAACAATTCTCTTTATAGAAAGCCAATAAAAGAGAATCAGAACAGTGCCATTAAATAAAAATGTACAGAAAATTATTAGACAATTTATATGTTGATTTATAAATAAATATATGTGGTCACAAATATGTTTCCCATACGCACACAAAGTTAACAAAAATGCTGCACTATAAAAAAAATTATTATTATTTTATTATTATAAAAAAAAAAAGATATTTGCATCTATAAGTCTAGACATTTGTCAGTATTATCTGAAATCTGCATTTCTACATTTGGACATTATTTCTACCTAGAAAAAAAGCCTATAATAATATCTATTACAAATTGTTCACACATTAAATCACTGAAGCATAATATAAGCCTCATCATGAAAATGTTCATTTTAAAGGTTGTGGGATTTAACTTATTTAAAGCAGATTATCTGAATAAAGGTAGGATCGGGTGGTAAGCTTAAATGTCTTGAGAAACAAGAAGACTATCATACAGTCACATTCACACAGCCATAGCTTTAATTTGTGCAATATTTCCAAAACTGGTTGTGAAAAGATAGAAATTAAGGCATGGAATTCCCAGTGAGAATTGACTCACAGGCAATGTCCAGGGATGTCCATAACTGGGCCATCATGTCTTTACTTAAATTGGCCCAAAAAAAAATCAATCTGGTGGCATTCAAGTTATTCCACTTTAATCTGTTTCCTAAAATATACCATAAATTCTTTTGTGGACCAAACAAGTTAAGTTAAACTTCATATATAGAGCATGTTTAACACAGTTAAACCTAAGTTCTTTACAAATAAAAAAACAATCTTAAAAAGACAATAAATAACTAATTAACCAAAAGTATAAAAATAAGTCTTAAGATAGTTTTAAAGACACTGACTGTTGGAGAAGCCCCTAATGCTGAAAGGCAGATTGTTCCAGAGCTTAGGTTCAGCTACAGAAAAAGAATACAGTCTGCCTTAGATTTACAACGAATAAGGAATAGCTCAAAGAAGTTCACTACTGCCCCTTTTCCACTGAGGCAGTTTTACCCCTTTTCCACCAAAAAGAACCAAGTGCTGGTTCAGAGCTAGCACTGGTGCTGGTGATCTGACCTATAATACGTCTGAAGAAGTTCACAGAACTACACAGATATAGTCAGGAGCCATTTGGGCAGGCCTTATAGATAAACAGCAGAATCTTACAATGAACTCCAGATTTAATCAGGAGCCAATGCAATGAGGCAAGAATGGGTGAAATACGATCCTTTTTCTTTGTTCCCGTTTACAGTCTGGCTGCTGCAGTTTAGACCATCTGCAACTGAGACATGGTGGACTGAGCAAGTCGACACACAGGGAATTACAGTAATCCAACTGAGATAAAATGAGCACATTGATCACAATTTCAAGGTCCATCCAAAAAATAAAGTGTTTTAATTTTGAAATAGATCTAAATTAGAAAAAAAAAATAAAGCAGCATTGATTTGCTTCTCACATTAGAGCAGGGGATCAAAAGAAAACACCAACAATTTTCGCATTGCTCAGGTTTGGTACACAGCTACAGTAGCTGCCTATATTAGTTACCTTTCTACACATATTAAAATATACTAATTCTACACATATTAAAATAATATTAAAATCCTTAACTTCATCAACACTCCTTAAAAATCTTTTAAACATCTTTGTGCTTTCTTACTCAGTATTGACCATTTATTACATTATGCTGAAACACACCTGGTCATGATAACTGTTCATGAAGAACATCTGTTCAAGAAAGCTTAAAGGTGTCTTGATATTTTAAGAGGCTTGATATTTTAAGAGGCTTTAAGTTGTCTTGATATTTTATATTTTTATCCGAACCATCTATGAGCAAAAACAGTGGAATTACAAACTATAAAATTCTATGCAATTTCAATTTATGCTATATGTTTTTTTGTTTTTTTTTTGCATAAACTAAAACCAACAGCTTGTGCTGCTCCACATCCCTGTCATTGTGTTTGTATAGTACCTTGTGAACATTCTTTATGTCCACTGAAGAGCATAAAATTACACCCATATATTCTACTGCAGTTTGTAAAGAAATCCTGATAATATTCACAATTTATCAACAGACTTTGTATCTTCTACATATAACCTATAGCATTTTTTTAATAATAACCCGCATAAAATAAATCTAATATATGTCTCTCACTTTTGGTTAAAGCCTTTAATCGTTTAAGGAGATTACAGTGGCTAGAGATCTCCGGTCTCCACCAACAGAGAGCCAGATCTGCTACAAATGAATTTTGGAAACAGACACATGGCATCAGACATACATCCAGAGATCTTATACAGTATGAATAGTACTTAAGACTTCAAGCTGTACATGTCTATGTCCCAGCATGTTTGAATATGTTAGTACATCATTCCAGAACATTACTTTACAAATTGTGATCAGGTTATTATTCATCTAAGGCAAACACAATTTGCTGTAGGAAATAATATCAGTTGGACACAATATGGAATATGAATGCTTATATGCTTAAAAAATGATAAATGGGTTGATGGGCTGAAAGTTCAAGACAAGATACAAACAAAAACAACTAAGGAATTTTGCTCAAATTAAATTTGTAGAATTCTTTTCTTGCCTCAAATTTAATCAATCAAAACCCATGAGTAATCAGGCTACGAGGTTAATGGAATGTGGCTCACTGGGATATTTATACAAAACCCCAAAATCCGTGTCATTAATTTCAAAGTTAAAAAATATATAGATCGACACCTTCTGCATTACCACAGAGGACCACTAGAGGGACCGAATAGCACAAGTTCAGGCAAGTGAGCATTCACAATATGATTTCTCACTTTTGAATTTTTTTTTTTTTTTTTTTTAAGTTTTTTTTTTAAAGTGACCCATGGGAACTTATCTGATGAAAATTTGTAGTATCACGACCATGGTTAGGGTGTGAATTATTAGCAACCACAAAATATACTACATTTCTTTGTTTGTCGTTTTTTTCTGGTGGGGTGGAGGTCGGTCTGCAGATATTGCTTATAGATATTACTTATAGATGTGTCAGACAGCAAGTTCAACATTTTTACTTACATTGTATTACATGTTAATGTCTAGTTTATACACAACTTGGGGGTTTTGGGAGGGGAGGAGTTGTGTTGTTTTTATTTTGACTATGTCTCTCTTATCTCCTAATGTTTACACGTGCCCAATGAGTCCTTGATAGTCATGTCAAATTCCTTTTATTTGCAAGAATACTCGATGCCGACATCAATGTGAGAAAATGAGTTCGTAAAGAAAATAATATGACATGACCACATAAAATCTTTTACAGTGTGTTTAATAGATGAGCAATTTGCCCCTACCCTTCTGTGCTAACTGAGAAAGACCATTTCTGATAATTTTTTGTGTTCTGGTTTAGCTTGCATGCCACTTAAGCACAATGACAATCTGTCCTTCTACGAGTATCTTAGTTTTGTTCCACTGGATGCTCAAGGACTTATATTAAGGAGAACATAATGTGAAATGCAATTTCTCTGCTTTAGGAATCTTTACTGTACCACCACAAATATTAGATTTCAAAGACTAGGAATATTTTGTTTAAATACTATTGTGAGACCCTGGCAGGTACAGGATGGAGTTACAGGAATCTTCCTAAGCTCCATACTGGTTCTCAGCAAACCTAAATAAATGCAAAGATACAAAACAACCAATTGTTAACTTATCCGTCAGAAGAAAGACAGGAATAGATAGTACAAAGAGAAGGAAAAATGGGGGGTGGGGTAGGAGAGATGTAAGGCAAATAGACAAAGGAAAATAGATGTAAAAATACAAAAGGTTGAAGACTTGGTTGAAGAGTTGAAAGACTTAAATATGAGTGACTAAAAAAGACAACGAGGGATCAGATGGCTAGAAGAAGATTCCAAAAGAAAGGAAGATTATAATGCCTTAAGTTGTGTTTTCAAAAGTTCAGGAGAACTCTGAATTGCTTTCCTTTTTATTATGTTCATGTATTCTAATATAATAGAATTGATAAGATTAATATTGCTTATTTTGACAGTAAACCTAGATAATCTTTGCATTTTAATTACTTTTTACTTATTGTAATACTGTTTGATTATTTGAAGATTTTATTTGTAATTTTCTTTTATTTTACTTTACATATATTATACACATTTATCTGTATTACTTTTTTTTAATAAAAACAAGACCTCCTATTGTGAGGACCATGAAAAGACAAAAAGGTCTAAGTCTGACTCCTTCATTTAAAGATTCAAACAATAGATTAGGTAGAAGAACTTGAAGATGATCCTTTGTTAGAAGACCAAGGGGTCTTCGAAGGACACCTGCATTCAAGGTAAGACCAACTCTGATAGTTGATCTTGTGTTTTCAAAACTAACTAACCAGTGCAAACTAGGACACACTGCTTAGTGAGATTGTGGAAGGCTTTCCAACGCAATCCGAAAACATGTGTTACTAAGGGACACGTACATCAGTATAAATTACTTCAGTACAAATCTCAGCTTTACTGGAATCGGCTCCAGATCTGGTGTGACTCTGACCAGGATAATGCAGTTAATGAAGATGAATGAATGACAAATATATTGTTATTAAACTTTACTATTTTGTACCTAATGCTTCATTAGAATTTTGTTGGAAACTTTACAATAAAACATTTAATACTTGGCTTTGAACCTAAACAAGCCCATTAAATTATTCTTCTTATTCTTATTCTTATTCTTATTAGTAGTAGTAGTAGTAGTATCATTATTATTATTATCATTATTATTATTATTATTATTATTATTATTATTATTATTATTATTATTATCATCATTCAGTATTATTATTATTATTATTACGATTATTATTATTGTTGTTGCTGTTGTTGTAATAATAAACACAAAGACAGTTACACTGCACAGTTACACAGACAATACTATACAACACAGTTAATACAGCAATAAATCATTTAAGGCATACATTTTGATTGTGGTTTAATTTAAATGATAAAATAATGTCTCACGAATAAAGCATAACTGTTAAAATGATCGCCATCTCTGTTGTTATTACATCCAAGTGCTCTGAGGCGTTTCCGGTGTAGCAGAGCAAAGAGGTTTTATTGCGCAAAGCCTGTCGGGATGCCGTTGGCCGGTGGGCGCCATATTGGAGTACAACTATTGTTATAAAAAGAGACGGGGCTGCTGTTAGCTGAGTTTATGTTTTCTTCAAGTGTGGTTTAAAAATATATGGTATTTTCTACGAAGGGTCATGAGAGAAATGTCAGCGTAAGTCACTACCGTTCAGAAGCGTCCATTTTTTTTATTTTTTTTTAAATCATGTTTTAGATGTTGGATATAGTCGTGGCTAAGCTAATTAGCAGCTTGCGTGCTTAGCAGGTAGAATATCAACAATCAAAACGTCCTCTAGGAAAATAGTGTTTTTCACGGTATTCACAAATCCTCCCAACAGTAATGAAGTTAGTTTTGCATAGAATATTCGATGACATTTGTCTTGTTGTTTTTGTGTTTCGAATATATATTTGTTTACCAGGCAAAGTGCTAAGTTAGGAGGAACGTTAGGCAAGATAAAGGAACTGAGGTTAGCACCGCTGGACTGGCTATACTGTGTTTGTTGTTAGCTAGCTTTAAAAAAAATAAACATATCCCGATCCACTTACAGTATTTGGTTAATATTTTGCATATGTTAAGTGAACTTTGCTTTGTATAGTCTTGTGTGTCAGAGTTTTAAGGAGAACCGCTTGGTAATTTTAACTTTGGCAACAGCAAACGACCATTGACTAGTTGTGGACTTGGTAGCATGCTTATTATACAACCTCAACCCCATTGGACACAGGTGTATTTGCCTATTGGATGTATATATTACTAGTTATATTACTATATTGGAAGCATGAATTAATACACTGACGTAATCAAAATCACGATTGCGCATAAAAGGTATTTGTTTGTGTCAAACGCTTCCAGTACACAGAGACAACACCACCACATAGGCAGTAAAAATAAGATGAGAATGAAAAATACTCATATAAATACAAATAGACAAAAAATAGTGAAAAATAAATTATGTACTATTATGTGCTATAGACGATAGAATAGAATGAGGTGCAGGGATGTACTAGGATGGAGGTGGTAACAAATAAATATAGATTATTGCACATTGTTATTGCGTAATGGGGGAAAACTGTAGCCCCGGCCAGGCAAAAGCTCAAAAAGCTGATGATTTGGAGGAGAGGGATCCAGAGTGATTTTCTGAGCCCTTTTCCTCACTCTGGAAATATATCGTTCTTGAAGGGCGGGAAGGGAAACACCAATAATTTATTCAGCGGTCCGAATCATTCTCTGTAGTCTTCTGATGCCTGATTTTGTAGTTGAGCCAAGCCACAGTTATTGATGTGCACAGAACAGACTCGATGACAGATAAGTAGAACTGTTTCAGCAGCTCCTGTGGCAGGTTAAACTTCCTCAAATGGCTAAGGAAGTACATCCTTTGTTGGGCTTTTTTTTTTTTTTTTTTTTTTTTTAAATATTATACAATGTTGTTGATCTGAGTGTCCCACCTCAGGTCCCTAGAGATGGTAGAGCCCAGGAACATAAATGCCTTCACTGCAGTCATTGTGCTGTCCATGATGGTGAGTGTGAGGAGTGCAGCGGGTTTCTACTGAAGTCCACTGTCATCTCCACTGTTTTGAGCTTACTGAGCTCAAAGTTGTTGTGACTGCATCAGACAGCCATCTCTTTAACTTCCTGTAACTAGGCAGACTTGCTTCGGTCCTTGATGAGGATGATGACTAGTGTCGTCCGCAAACTTCAGGAGCTTGACAGAGGGGTCGTTAGAGGTGCAGTTGTTGGTGTAGCAGTGGGGAGACAACACAACCTTAAGGGGAGCCAGTGTTGATGGAGCGGCTGTTTGACTAGCTGCCTATCTGTCAGAAAGCTGGCAATCCACTGACAGATAGAGATAGGAACAGAGAGCTGGGTTAGTTTGGTCTTTAGGATTGTTGGAATGATGGTGTTAAAGGTCGAACTGAACTATAAACAGGATTCTCACATAAGTCACTGATTTATTCAGGTGTTGCAGGATGTAACGCAGTCCCAAGTTTACTGCATCATCCATGGACCTGTTTGTACAATAGGCAAACTGCAGGAGGTCCAGTAAGGGTCCAGGGAAGTCTTTCAGATAAGCCTGAACCAGTTTTTCCAACAACTTCTTCATGATGATTCTCTGGTGATTCCATCGCTGCTCAACGGAATTAAGCTTGCTTAGTTTTTGGGAAACTAATGAATATTACATTATTTACTTTTTAGAAGGTTGCCATATAAATCTTCAATTTATCATTTTTAAGCTATGTTAACTATTTATCTATCTATCTATCTGTCTAAACTATTGTGAAATGAATTTACTGTTTAAATCCCACAAGGATGTGGTGAAAGCGAAAGAAGAAATTTAACTTCAAAAACTGTTTAACATGTGTCTCTTCCTGTGTGTATTGCAGAAAGAACCACTCTCAGGTTGTTGTTTTCTTGTTTTTGTTTATACGTTGTATTTAGCTAAAGGTGGGGGAAGGATGCACACTAACTAGCATGGGAAGTGTGCAACAGTGTTTAGCCAAAACATATTGTTGTTTGGATTATCTCTTAAAACCAATGTCATGTTTGCGTGTGCGTTTGATAGCCAAAATGTATAATGAACTTAAAAACACCATATGGAACAATATGGGAATTTTTGTTTCGTGGTATGTTTTGTCTAAATAAATAATTTATTATCCCTGTTTAAATTACAACAGCCAACTGGCAAACATTTAGGCTGCCTGCAAATGAGAAATGATTTTAGATTTCACAAGTGCAATGAATCGGGTGTATATGTTGTCAGCGCAATAAGGTTACAGTGGAGCATGTGCTGAGCTGTGATGGATGCGCAATTATTCGTATTAATGGCATTCATGTGTAAGAATGTTGAACAAAAGTTCTCATCTGTCATCATCCTGTCAGTCATCACGTCTCACGAGAGGCTGTTCATGCTACTCACCTAGCGTTGCATGACTCCTGGTCTGTGCTGCGACCGTGGCTCGTGCTGAATGTAACAGAAGCACTTCACTTTATAACTGTAGGGTCTTTTTGAATAGCTCGTCTCTAGAAGTATCAGCAGAGGTAACAGTGTAGCATGCTTCTAACAGTAACGGATTAGACAGCCTAAGAGTTTTTAGTGCAGTTCATGTCCTCAACTCTGAGAAGCGATAGTTGCAGTATTATGATCTAAGGGGAGTTCAGAAGGACGGAGTTGCAAAATCCATCCTGCTGTGGCACTGTAACTGGGACTTGAATTTTTTATTTTATTTTTTTAATCAAAATATGTGTATTTATTTCATTTATTTATTTATTTTAAAGAGGTAGTGCTGCTAATGTAAAGTCTGAGGTGAAGATGATGGGTTGAGCTGTGACACAACTTTTATAGTGGGTATCAACAACATGTTTAAACTCTTTCCTCCTGCTGTTCCTGGTTAAATTGTCTACTCTGTTTAAATTTACTAACTTCAAATCCTTTTTAGAAACCAACGAGATTTTTGTTCATTTTTACCCCTTTGAACAGTTCGGGAAATAACATGCTTTTTGGGCAGCAGCCTCAGAAACACTATGGCATCACATCCTCAATCAGCCTGGCCTTTCCCCGGGATATTGACCACCTGTACACTCAGAAACTCATAGAGGCCATGAAACCTTTTGGAGTGTTTGAGGATGAAGATGAACTTAATCACAGGTGAGTGTGGTAAGGTGGTGGTGGTGATACACTGTTCAGATATTGTATTGTATGTATATATTCAATGGCAAAAAAGTAAGTTTTTAAATGTTCAGCATCCTACAAACTTTATCACATAGTATTGCTTGATTTTATAGAGATCAGTTCAGAATAAATAATTGTCATTTATGGCAAAAGAGAATACTTATTTTCTTTTACTAAATTGTTATAGCTTCCTATATCACCTTTTTACTTTCTTATAGAACATAAAATAATATTTATCCTCTGTGGCTTATGAATATGGATTTTATTGTTGCTGTTTATTTGATCTGTGGCTATATAAAACTATACACTAGTTAACTTTCACAATAATTATATAGAAACCGTGTAAGCAATTTAAATTTACATGCAACCATGCAAGGATTTTTGTCCATTCTTTATTCTTGTATGAGCTAATAACAGGTGGTGGTTTGCATTTATTTATTTATTTATTTATTTATTAAATTGTATTAAAATAAAACAAGGCTAAATTGTCCTAATTACTATAGGACTCCCCTGAAGCATGAAAGTCAATTGTCATTTTCTTTGGTGTGATTCTTTTAATAACCTGCTTATAACCTTAATAATTATCATGCTGTTATCTTTGTTTATATGTTTGAAACCTGTTGTTTTTTTGTTTTTAACAGATATTTTATATTTTCTTGCAAAATTCTCCTGCACATGACACTTAATTTTTCATTGTAAACTCCTAGCAGGGTGTCAATGTACAGTAGAATGAATCATTCCAACTAGCTGCACAATTGGGAGATGCGTTTACAGTGTACTGTCTTTTTAATGTTGATAGTGACAAGTAAACACAAGCATTTTTAATCATCACAGGCTTGCAGTTCTTGGTAAACTGAATTCATTTGTTAAGGAGTGGATTGCAGAGATCAGTGAATCAAAGGTAAAGTCCTACCTATATCCCAACTTTTGATTGCCTTTAGATGAGTGAGTATTTTTCTCCTAAATGAGTGTTTGCTATTTCAGAATCTTCCACCTTCAGCTGTAGCAAATGTTGGGGGTAAAATCTTTACCTTTGGGTCATATAGACTGGGAGTGCACACAAAAGGTACACTCGACTATTGATTAGTGACTTGAGCATCATTAGAAGTCATTTTCACACCATTTCCTTAAGTCATTTTTGGCTGTTGACTAGAATGAATCTATTCCTCAAATCTGTACAAATGTGTTCTGCAGGTGCTGATATAGATGCCCTATGTGTGGCACCTCGTCATGTTGAAAGGAGTGATTTTTTCACATCTTTTTTTGAAAAACTCAAACAGCATGATGAGATTAAGGACCTGCGGGTGAATGCTCCTCTTTACTCTGTTTTCATTTATTTCCTGATATTTTACTTCCTTATTTCCTAATAAGTTGATTTTGGTGGTTTTATTTATGAGTTTTTGTATTTCAGGCTGTAGAGGATGCATTTGTGCCAGTGATCAAATTCAAGTTTGATGGAATCGAGGTAACATGGATACACAGTGAGATGATTATCAACTGTGTACATTGAAAAATTTATTTTAATCTCAAATACTTCCTACAGATTGATCTTCTTTTTGCAAGACTTGCGCTGCAATCAATCCCAGATAACCTGGACCTTCGAGGAGATTCTTTGCTCAGAAACCTGGATATTAGATGTATTCGCAGTTTAAATGGTAAGTCATTCCGACAAAGTTGGCGTATGCTTAATCTTGTCTATTTTCCCTGCTGTATTTTTAGTCATTCTTTTGTCTTTACATTTTTCTGACATTTTGCATGACACGTCTTTTTCTCTGAATGTCATGTTGTGCAGGTTGTCGTGTTACTGATGAAATCCTTTACTTGGTGCCCAACAAAGAGAACTTCAGACTTACTCTACGGGCCATCAAACTGTGGGCTAAGCGTGAGTTTTAACTGGGACCATTTTTTCTTTTGCTGATTCTGTATGACTTGCTGTAAAATTAACCTCAGATTGATATGGCTTTGAAAATTATACTTTATTTCCCATTGTACGTCACTGACAAGCATTTGGGTGTGTGTGACTGTGCATTCTGTGAATTATGCATCTAATGCAATCGTACTGTTTGATCAGCAGAGATTCTAATCTGCAAAATCCATAAAGTATATACTCCCCATCCTCTTTATTAGGAACATGTACACATTTATACAGTTAACTACTCAGCCAACTATTCATGTGGCGGCAGCCTAAAGCAAGAGAAACATACAGATACAGGTCAAGAGTTTATGCAAGATTCTACAACCACATTATAGCAGTTAAAAAAGAGCTCTTGAATAGCTTTCAAACGGCTTCAGCCCATTCATTTATATTTTTCTACATTTAAATATTTTTTTAAATTTAAAGAAAGTTTAAATACATTTTGAAGCAAGTATTGTATATCAAAGTATAACTGGTTTTTAACCAGGCATTAACAGCACTGCATTTTCCGTGAAATAGCATATATATATATATATATATATATATATATATATATATATATATATATATATATATATATATATATATATATATATATATATATATATAGAATGTTAATTTCTGTGTATTGGGTTAACAGAACAAAATATGCAAATGTGTGTTTTGAAATGCATTCTGTATCATCTGTACTTACTTTGCCTGACCTTAAGAACCCTTTTCAGAAGTACTGTTATGATCCATTAGGTGGCGCCAGAGAACTGCTAGTGTTCTGTACTGATGATCCTGTACTGAAATTCTCAGAATAGTGTTCTGTTGCTTATGGGGAGAAATGCACCAAACTTGCATTAATTAAATAGTGTATCTAAATATTTTGCTAAACAAATGTCCAGTTATTAACATCTGTGCACTGAAACTTGTATACATTTTTGCAACTTGTGTGCATTTTTATATTCCTTCTTTGTTGTCTTCCCGTGAATCTTTTTTCCAGGTCGTGGAATTTACTCCAACATGCTTGGCTTCCTGGGTGGTGTGTCCTGGGCAATGCTGGTTGCCAGAACCTGTCAGCTTTACCCAAATGCCGTGGCTGCCACACTTGTGCACAAATTCTTTCTCGTCTTCTCCAAATGGTATGGCACTTAATATCAGATTCCAGCTGTAATCATTTTATCACAGTGACTAAATACCTATACCTCCTACATAGACATTTT
The DNA here is from genome assembly GCF_022655615.1 of Tachysurus fulvidraco. NCBI lineage: Eukaryota > Metazoa > Chordata > Actinopteri > Siluriformes > Bagridae > Tachysurus > Tachysurus fulvidraco. Next base: position 18,004,966 of record NC_062521.1, read on the forward strand.
ATTAGGAGTTTATTAGGAACAGTCTGTCAGATAGTATAATTATATAACAATGTAGTCAATGTTATAAAAGCTTTGAATACACACCAGATCGTATCTTGCATTACCCAACTGTAATATCAAATAGTGTCAGTTAGATCTGACCCAATACAGACCAGAACATCTGTTTCATGCACTGTGCATATTCCATAACTTTATTCTATATTGCTACAGAACCCCCCCCCCCAAATGTACATTACATGTACAAATTACAACAACCACTGCACTTTGTTGTTGAAAATCACTTTTTTGACAAACTGTTTGTGTAATTAATTCACAAGTTTGTCAAAAAAATTATGTTCAGCTGCTTTCAAATTATACAACCACGCTTCCATCCACAGTGACCCACAACAAGGGGTGGGTGGGTGGCACGGAGTGGGCAGGTGTGTGGGTGGCGAGGGGTGGGTGGGTGTTTTGTTTGGTTGGTAAGGTGTGTGTGTTTGTGTGTGGGGGGAAAAAAAACTATTTTTAACAATAATTCTGGTAAAATCATGTCCTGTTATGGAGCGAATTATGTTTCAGTTGTTTTTCCAAGATCAGTCAATAAAAATTTGGGGTGAATTTATGTATTTTTAAGATATTTTGATTCTGTAGCACATGTTTAGAATAGAATATTAAATGTGATCATTTTGTGTGAAAATTTGGTTAGTTTTATTCAGTCAAAAAGGCACATTGCTTTACACTGATCATTTCTAAGAAATAAACCAGGCATCTTTTCAGTGATTCTTCATCTGTGATTTGTTTAAAACATTTAGATAATTTAATTGAATCTTGAATTGTGATGCATGAATCAAATGGATCTGTGACCATGAATTGTTACACCTGTATATTCTACATAATATAACTTTTATATGATTTATTTTTTATTTTTTTGCATGGGAACAGGAATATGCCATTGCTTGTTCTTTGCTGTAGTGGATTGTCTGTCTTGGTTTAATAAAGAGTATGAATTTGTGGAACCTCTGCAAATTATACCACTGTTCAGTCTTGTTTAGCCATTTCAATCTCACAAAGATGCTTAATAGGGTTGATATTCATAGACTATAGGCCATTAAAGCAAAGTCTAGAACCGCTGACTGACTCACAAGCTCTTTGTTTACTAAGCCGCATTGGAAGTAATGAAGGTCACTTGTTTAATTAATAATGCTGGTCTCCCTGATGTATCACAGTCACAGCATGCATGACTTGAATTGTGTAATTTGTGTAGAGATGGGTACTGGATTTGAAGAAATTTAAATTAACACGAGTTTTATTTTTATTCTTTTTTGTGTCTCTCTTCCCAACACCCCCACCCACCCCCACTCAGGGAATGGCCAAATCCTGTCCTTTTAAAGCAACCTGAAGACAGTAACTTGAATCTGCCGGTCTGGGACCCGCGGGTAAGTGTGTTTTGATAAACAAGAACACCCAAAGGCTAAGAATGGAAACTTGAACACTCTTCATATTCCACCTTCAAGATAATTACATGTTTTGCCTGTAGGTAAACCCATCAGACAGGTACCATTTGATGCCGATTATCACACCTGCATATCCCCAGCAGAATTCTACCTACAACGTGTCCACCTCCACCCGCACCATCATGAGCGAAGAGTTCAAATACGGTTTGTTTTAAGTCTATGGCACTTTACTGCATTTACTGCAACCTTAGTCTCAAAGGTTTGGAGCCAGGAACCCCTTTTAACTAATAAATTCTGTGAACTCTTTAATACAGGCTTATTTCATGAACTTGTCAATATATAGTTTAAAATTAAGTTAACTGTTGGTAAGTGTTGACTGTAACTTCTTAAATTCGAGGGACTATTCAAACAGGGTAATGACGACAAACACTGTTAATATATAGTAGCTTTCTTAATGGCAACTAACTAACAATTATACTATGGCTGGACCCTGTGGTTATGTATCACACACCCTTGGTTACACACTTTGAGAACCGCTGGAAAGGCACTTTACGATCCTATTTACAAAACATTTACATTTGTTTCTTGATCTTTCAGGCCTTGCTGTTACCGATGAAATTCTTCTGGGTAAGGCCGAATGGTCCAAGTTGTTCGAGCCACCAAACTTTTTTCAAAAGTACAAGTATGTATAATAACATGTATATGGTTAATAGTACAGTCCCTGACAAAAGTCTTGTCACTTGTGTTCAAATTGACCTGAAGTGCCGCTGAAATATTTCTAATCAAGATTTTTTATTTATTTATTTTTTTTAATACAAGAAATGGCTCATTTTTATCCCAACAGCTTTTGTAATAATGTTTCAGTGCAAAACAAAACTGTCAAAACTATTCTAATATTCACAGCTTGGTAAAACCCATTGAGTCAATTTTTGTAAATACATAAGTGCTGTCACCTTGTCATATGAGCTTCACCTGTGACTAATAATGGATCAATTAGGGCTCAGGTGTGTATAAAAAGAACCCCAGTATACTAGACCTTCACACCAACTGCAAATAGACCTCTGCAAACATGTCTAAGATTCACCCAGTGACTAAAGTTTTGATTATCAAGAGGCTGAAGACCAGATCCACTTCTGGTGTGGCAGATTTGAAGAGACTGGAGACGTTTTGGGCAAGCCCAGGTCAGGCAGACCCCGCAAGACAACTGCTCAAGAGGACTGTTTGTTGGCTCAAAAATCCAAGGCCAGCCCATTTTCCACTGCAGCAGAGCTCCACGAGACCTGGTCACCTGAAGTCCCTGTGTCAACAGAACAGTTTGTCGGATTCTGTCTCGAAATGGCCTCCATGGTCGAATCAGTGCTCAGAAGCCAGCACTAAACAAAAGACAATTGAAAAACCGTGTGGCATTTGACAAGGCCCACAGCCTGCTAAAAGGATGGACGCTGGAAAAGTGGCAGAAGGTGGATTTTTCAGATGAATCTTCTGTTGAATTACACCACAGTCGTCACAAATATTGCAGGAGACCTACTGGAGCCCGCATGGATCCAAGATTCACCCAGAAAACAGTGAAGTTTGGTGGCGAAAAAATCATGGTCTGGGGTTGCATCCAGTATGGGGTGTGCGAGAGATCTTCAGGGTGGAAGGCAACATCAATAGTCTAAAATACCAAGAAATCTTAGCTACCTCTTATATTCCCAACCATAAAAGATGGCAAATTCTGTAGCTGGATGGTGCTCCGTCGCATACTTCCATCTCCACATCAAAGTTCCTCAAGGCGAAGAAGATCAAGATGCTCCAGGATTGGCCAGCCCAGTCACCAGACATGAACATCATTGAGCATATGTGAGGTAGGATGAAAGAGGAAGCATGGAAGACGAAACCAAAGAATATTGATGAACTCTGGGAGGCATGCAAGACTGCTTTCTTTGTTATTCATGTTGGCTTCATCAATAAATTGTATGAATCCTTGCTAAACCACATGGATGCAGTCCTTCAAGCTCATGGAAGTCAAACAAGATATTACATTTGGATCTCACAGCACCACTACTTAATTTGCTCACACATTTTTGTATTTGCAGTAAATTTGTTCAATTTCTGTATAGGCGACAAAACTTTTGTCTTGCCAAAATTTGACCTTTCTGTCTTGATTAAATGATAAATCTTTTTTCAGTGAAACTAATTTATTTCAGTGCATTAAACATCATTTGGGAGGGTTTTAGCTTTTCATATGAGCTATTTCTAACACCAATTGATTGATTAAAAATCAGGTTAATAGTAGGTGTTTCTACAAAATAGATAAGCGACAAGACTTTTGTCAGGGACTATATAGTCTAATATTTCTATATTGGTTGGTTGTGTAAACCCTGAGACATCATAATTCCTCTGTTTTTGTTAGACATTATATCGTGCTTACTGCCAGTGCATCCACTGAGGACAACCACCTAGAATGGTAAAAAAAAATATAAAAAATCCTGTTGTAATTTAAGTAAAACTAATGCAATTATTTTTATTATTCTTTTACTTAATTAATGTAAAGTTTTCGGTACTGTACTATACTATTTATGCTGGTTAGATGTCCAATCTATGAAATTTGTTTTAATTATAAAAGTAACATTTGTGGATGATGTGACTTTGGAAACCTCTGTGGTGTTATTGCAAACAACTTAACATTATAATGCCATAATTTATTTGGTCTGGTTGCTATTGGCAAGTGGTAATGTGCAAATAAAGAGTATTCAGGACTTCATTAAGGATTTAGTATTTTTATGAGGTTGTAATTATCACTTCTCTTTTCAGTAGTACAAGGATTGTTGTGAAAATTAAAAATAAAATTGAGAATTTTTTGTTGGCCATTTAAAATGTTTACACGACTAATACACTGTGTGGATAATGATATTCATGTGATTTCCTTAGGGTTGGGCTGGTTGAGTCAAAGATTAGAGTTCTGGTTGGCAATTTGGAGCGAAATGAATACATCACTCTTGCTCATGTGAATCCTCAGTCTTTTCCCTGGTCAAAGGAGAGCCGTAACGAGTGAGTAACTTTCACCTAACGTTCACACACCACATTTAAATGTCGAGGACCTCTTGTACAGAAATGGCTCAAAGCATTGGATATATTAGCTATGTCATGGGCTTAATTGTGACACGTTACTGTCAACTTGTTTTACAGCAATGACTTCGTTTCAATGTGGTTCATTGGAATCATTTTCAAAAAGTTGGAGAATGCTGACTGTGTGAACATTGATCTAACTTATGACATCCAGTCCTTTACAGACACTGGTAATTCTTTTTTCATTTCTTTTTTATGTATACATTCTCTGTAGTCTCCCTCACTTGGATAAAGTTAGGATGTTAAAGAAATAAAGATTTTTGTTTGTAGTCTACAGGCAAGCCAGTAATATCAACATGCTGAAGGAAGGGATGACCATCGAAGCCACACACGTGAGGAAGAAGCAGCTGCATCAGTACTTACCTGCTGAGCTTGTACACCGAGGGAAGAAGAAGGTAGGGGTATTCTCCAAAAATGGGGAGACAAATTAAATACAAATTAATGTGACTAATGTTTGTTTTTTTATTTAATTTATTTTTATATTATTCTGCTTGCTTGTTTTTAATGAATAATATGGATTCTAATATTGTGAATGGTTAGTTTTGAATAGCTTACCCTAAGTGTGTGTGTGTGTGTGTTATTAACTGTTCAGAGCTTGGGAGATCTAAATCGCAGTTCAAATGGTGGTGGTTCCAAACGTTGTTCACTGGATGGAAGTCAGCTGGATAGTTCCAGAGACACTGATACAGGCACCCCTTTCAGTTCTCCTACCCCAGTCATCAAAAGCTGCAAGTCTGCTTCAACACCTGATGACAGGTAATTCCAGTCAGAACTGATTTAATTTTTGTATGTGTGCGCACGCATATTACAGTCCTCTAGTTGTCTTCTCTTGACCTCTGTGTTTTTCTGCTGTTTTACATAGCATTACCTCACCCAAGCCTTCAGTTCCCATGTTTGTGGACAGCTCTCCATCCTCAGAGTCATCTCCTCCAAAGATAGGGCCAGGAATGTCGATTCCAGTAATTGGCGCTAGTAAGTGTTTTTTTTGTCCATTTTCTTTTCTAGATTATAAAGTTGTAATGAATACACAGTTGCTGTTGTTAGTAGTAGTACTTGTTTCATGTACATTAACTCTTCTAAAGTTCTAAAGGCTGCTTATGTAGAAGTTATAATGTTTGGTCTTGCCACATTGTCTAAAACATCCTCTATCTCCCCACCACAGATACATCAGTTCCCCATGTGGCCAAGCTTACTACACCCGTTGCAGGTAGCACCATTCCCACAGTGGTGGGCCGAAACGTCCTTCCACGTATGAGCCCACCAAACACCAGCTCATCTGACCAAATCAACGGCCTCAATGGAGCTGCCCCTAAGAGGCCCCACTCTCCTTCAACGGAAGAGCCACACAAGAAACTGAAAGATACAGAGCAGGTAAATAGCCTATTTACATGCAAAATTTTGTATTCTAAATTCTTCACTGGGATTCAGATATATAGTGCACTTGTAAGATTTATTGCATGAAGGTTGGTTTCGCATTCCTTCTCTTTAAACAAAGTGATCTGATGCATTCTTTTAATAGTTTCTGTTTGTTTATATTGATTGAATTATTTGTGTGTTAATATAATTATTTAATAATTGAGGAATAACCTCTATTCTTCTCAACCTTATGATTGGCAAATATTTGAGTTTGATTATATACTGTATGCATTGTCTGCTCTTCAAGAGGTTTCCGATGTGTATTAAATTCTTTTTACTACAGGTGTTCTCTGATGACTATACTTTTAAAGAACCATACCCACCATCCTCAAACGGTGAGGAATCAGGCGACGGCTCAACAGGGGTAAGAGTTGCTTACATGGTAGTTTGTGTATGTGTTTGGCAGAAGTATGTATATTTGTCAAATTTCCCTTCATTAAAATCTCTTTTGAACAGGAGGGTATTGCAATTACAAAGCCTATGCCCATTCCCACTATTGATACATCAAGGACACAGGTATTTGGCATGTCAGGATCTTTTGTTATTCAAATCAGTGATGATGTAGATTGTATAATGTGTATCTTTGTCTTTTTTCAGAGACTTCCCAGTAAAGAACTGCCAGATGCTTCCTCTCCAGTACCTACAAGCAACCTGCGTGTCATTAAAAACTCAATCAGACTCACTCTTAACCGATAGCAGTGAGCTCTCCAAGGTCATGGTAAATGTGGTAGCCATTCCAGGATTTTGGGTTTTTTTTCCTTTTCGACTTAATTTACCATCATTCGAACTCTGCTTGGAGGCTACTTGAGAGAGCCACACAACTGTGGACAGCATCAATGCTTTTAATTTCAGGCTGCCACAGGTGCTCATCTGATCTTCCTTGAGACATTGTAAAACAGTATCAGTAAAACGTATTAGACCATGTTCTTTTATATATATATATATATACTGCCTCAATGTGTCAAAAAGACTTGCTAAGTGGACACCTATCTGAGCGTGTTTTCAAATGTAACTTGTACAGTAGATGTAGTTTGTATATAATGTCTTTAAAGTCATTGTTAATCTTTCTATACCATTATATTGTAGTTTTTACTAACAAAAAAAACTAAAAAAAAATGTGTTTTGTGTAAAGATGTTTTGGTGGGTTGTTTTTTTTTTTGTTTCTTTTTTGTTTTTTGTTTGTTTTTCCTCCTCCCCCCTTTTCTCTCTTCTCTCTCTCTCTCTCTCTCTCTCTCTCTCTCTCTCTCTCCCCCCCCCAAAAAAAATTACTGTCATGATTTTGAATTATGTTTTGACCAGGATATTTTTGAAGGCTGACTGATATCTGAGTGGGCCGGCCTTGTCCTAAATGTGACCTATTTGCTGATCTCTTCGCCCACCGACCCAGCACATATGTATTTACTGCACCAACAACATTTGAAGGCTGAGGTTGGATCTTGTTTGTTAGGCTTGGGTGGACAGAGCTGGTCATGTTAGGCTTGTGTTTTGATGAAATGGGTTATATTATTGCTGTCTGTGTGAGTGAGAGAGATTTATTCCCTGACATTAGGGCTTCACCACTGCGCCTCCCATGGAGGTTTTGTTGGCAGCAGCATCTTACTTACATCTGGAGACACAGAGAAAATTATTTCTCAGTGCTTTTTTTTTTTTTTTTTCCCTCCCAAAAAACCACTGCTCTCCCCATAGATGTACAGTTTAAAAAAAAAAAAAGTATTAAAAACAAGGCTTGCTACTCATTTTGGGGTTTCTTCACCTTTTATTTATTTGCTTATTTGTACCGAATAATTTTTATATTCAGGCATTGCAGTTTGAGATTTCTTCAAACCTTTATTTCCACAAGCAGGTTTTGGCATTTGCTGTTAAAATTTGTTTGGGGGGGGAAATACAAACTATATATATATACACACACTTGTTCTTTTTTTCTTTGGTAAGGCAAAAGTTCTATTTCAATACGTATTTTTGTATATAATGTATTCTGCCTCATTGAAACTGAGACCATAAAAAAAGTTACAAACCCCATAACTTCTACTGTCTTTACTGCTCATCTATTTGTTTATATACTGTGTAATTTCCTTGGTGGTGTGCGCACGCACATCCATTTCCTCATAGGAAGTTTGGTGGAATGGTTCTGTCTCGATGTTGCTTTTCTCGTCCATTTCGAATTAAAATCCGTCTCATGCACAAACAGCCAATGTGTATGGTACTTATTTGTGATATTTGAACGTTTTATTCTGTACCCTTTTGTATAGTTCATTATCAAAGCATGTAAGGCATGATGATAATAATAATACCAGGTCTCTCGTCCATACCTCTGTTGTGCTTTACATTGACTTGCCAGTGAGTGCCATAGTCTGACATTTTGAGAGTAAAGTGTGTGTTTAGGTTATTAACGATTTAGGTCAGTTACACCACTTATTTCACACGTTATTTCCTGTTTTTATATATGTATATGTGTGTGTATATATAAATAAAATATGCACACACACGTACATACATACGTGTATGTCTATTGTGAACTAGGTTGAATTATCTGTTAGTTTGTGTTTTGGATAGTCAGCTTATAGCTATCTATTTATTTTTTGTTGTCTCAAATAAACTTCCTTGTTCTCGTTTTCTGGGAGATTCCCATTTATCCGTGTAGGCGAATGACGTCACAGGGGGATTACCCTTTAGATGACGCTGTGATCTCTAGACTTGTACAATGTTTACAGCGTATGTGTTCATTTGATTAGACATTATTATTATTATTATTATTATAGGGTAAAAAAAATACTATTTTTATATCAGTTTTAAAATGTCAATGTTCATGTTCGTATGTATTATTTTAATGGGTTGATGGGTTTTTTCTGTTTTTGTTTTTTTGTGTCACACACTTGATATTAAACTGGTTAATGAAGTTGCCTGTTATGATTCTTAACCATTTAGGGGCTTGTGTTTTTCTGACACTCCTTGAAAATCATTGCAGATCAAGTAAATTTGTAATGTAGAGGTATCAGTAAGCATTACACCAAGCTTTATTCCGATTGGCTCTAGATAAAAGGGGTGTGTTTTAGCTGGGGAATTCCCGAGCCTTGATAGCGATGTGTCTGTATGCGCATTCGATTCTGCTCAAAAGTAAGAGCCGGATCTTTTGACTCCAAATAGATTCATTGCCAGATTAAACAAACAATCAAATTTTATTGCACCTTAAATTATATATGTTCAAAAAAAATCTATTCAGTTAAAAGCATAAATAGCATTGTACTACACACCTGAACTATATAGCTAAAATAAAATGAATAGCTAACTAGGGTGATTAACCACCTTAAATTTGAATACGATTCCTGTCGTTCGATTCCGAAAATTGACTCCCTAAAATACACCACTCACCAAGAAGACTTGTAGTCTGACATTAATACACAGGAGAGAGTCAAATCATTTTCACAGAATCGTGTATGTACGATACATACTTTTGAATTACCAGTGAGAGTAAAATGATCTAATTCAGAGTCGGCTCTCTGCGTTCAAGTCAAAGAGTCGATTCGTTCGCTACCGACACAGCACTACTTAACATCACTGCGCAGTTCATTCGTCACTCATTCAGTCTACACCAGACGCACGTACTATAATCTGTCGTAAGGGTGTCCACCGAAATGGATGGTAAGTATGAGATTAAAGACTTTACTACTTTAACCTAATAAGGACTAATCAGTAGAATCACCTTTAAGCTTTACAGCATCTCATTTACAATAATGAACTATAGCTTAATTGATTTCAGTTCTCCTTAATGGATTTGTCCGTGTATGTGTTTATTATAATCTCACAATTGAGAGGATGTTGCTGCGTTTAAAAACACTTAACAAATAAATAATCAATCAATCAATCAAACAAAATTATAGAGAAAGTGTGAAAGAAATCATGAAATTCATGGCAGACGTTTTCGTAGTTTGAAATGAAAATGAGGAACATCTGTCAACTGCTTTCGACTTCAAGTTCCCATTAGAGCTGCGACGTTATCAAACTGTGCGCTTGTTTCTTCCATGTACTGATTTCCTCTCGTCTTTTCTTGTACAGCTCATTTCCCTGTGCTGAACAGTAAGTTAATAACTGCTACTGATATGACAAAGTTTATCCTTTGCTTATAACTGTTGCTTATTTGCTTACTTCCCTCTTTTTGTTCTTTTTACTATGAGTACTGTAGTTTAGGTCACTTCCTGTGTATTGCATGAGGAGCAGGTAGTTGAGGCTGGGGTCAGCTGTGTGTATTCACTGCTTTATAGCATTTTCTACATGTGCCTGATAGAAAGATGGACAGCAATGCATCCTATATGTGTATCTCAGCTCCCCTGTGTAAATATTCCCATGGGCTGCTATTATAGACTTTACTCGAAAAACAAGCCAAGAAGATTGGGTACTTGTTTCACAAGAAGACACTGGAACAGGAACTGAGCATCTTGTGCCATGCACAGCTGTGTGATAAAGGCTTGGTAATCATAATTGTACTATGTGGCACATATTATTAACTATTGGCACATCAGACGGCTTGTGAGCAGTGTATACAGACAGGTGTAGCAACAGGGAAATTATTTTATGTCGGCTGTGGTTACAAACAGGTTCTGAGGAAAAAACGCTGTGGTGTTACAGATGTTCATATGTTGACCATTTTCAGGTGTTTCTCACCGTCTGTGAACATTCTGTTACCTGCCAGTCATGTTGCCTGCTTTCTGACATACTGGTTACTATCAAATCTGGTTGTTTTTAAAGGAGATCTGTCCATGTCTTTATTGTCTTTGACAGTTTCTGATATTAACTAAATTACTAGAATCACCATTCACTGGCTGAACCCTGTTCTTTTTTTCTGATTAGTGGGAGAGCCCTGTGTTCAGATCTTTGAACAACCTAAACAAAGAGGTATGCGCTTCAGGTATAAGTGTGAAGGCCGTTCGGCAGGGAGCATACCTGGAGAAAGGAGTTCGGACAATAATAGAACTTATCCAAGTATCCAGGTATACAGCATACAACTCCTATCTCATATCGATCTCCACTTCTTGGTCAGGTTTATTAAGCAGCAATCAACCTTAATAAATTGTTTTCTTCTTGCCATCAGATTCTGAACACCTGCGGAAGAGGAAAGGTGCGTGTGTCATTGGTAACCAAAAATGAGCCATACAGACCACACCCACATGACCTGGTGGGGAAAGACTGCAAGGATGGATATTACGAGGCAGAAATTGCACCTGAACGCAGGGTTATTGCGTAAGTCTGAACTATTTATTAGCCTACTAAATTAACTGCATCCTAAATGAACTGCATTCACATGCACTCACTGTGTGAATTTGTTGTTTTTGTGGATAAACTGCAAGTATTCATTTTATACATTTTTATAAAGCAGAACAATTACAATAATATCAGACTGTTTTGTTGTTATTTTTTTCAAAAGTTTTTTTTTTGGCAAGAAATGTTACTGCTTATTTTCTTGTAGAATTTTTTTATGTATATATGTATGGATTTGCATCAATCAATCTCCCCCTGGCTGCTCACCGTATGAATTTTTAATATCAAAATTACCCAAATACAAAATTATTACCCCACATTCCACCATACACGTAGTGTACCACTTTTCTTCTGAAGGTCTGTCCATCTTTTGTTTAATATAAAAATGTTTCCAAGAAGGAATGGAGTGAGGGGGTTCCCTTGATATGAACATATTAACTTAAACCTGTAGTGTTTTGTCTGAATGTTTATCCATATGATTTGCTACCTTCAAATGACTATATCCTTGGTTTGACTACTATTTCACTGTTTATTTTCATAGCTTCCAAAACCTGGGCATCCAGTGTGTAAGGAGGAGAGAAGTTAAGGATGCCATAATACAGAGAGTAAACCGAGGTCTCAACCCCTTCAATGGTAAGAGGTTTTTTATCTCATGGTGTTACCACGCTTTTCTCTGCAGTCTTACATTTGTTCAAAGGATGATAGGATAACATTCTCATACAAATAAGAGGAACTTAATATCATTAATTTTAGCAGATCTGACACTAAATCACTACATACTTTCTGTTATTGCTATGCTGGTTGTGTTTAAGCAACAGTGGTATCATTAGGAAAGAAAAAAGATTACTTCTCGTTTTAGTAATGTTGCAAAAGTGGCTGCGGTGTCACATGGCATGTGACCGGGGAAATTTATTCAGGGCAGGAATATAGGACTTGCTTATACTAAATATAAAGTATAGTTATATATATTCTTGTAAAAACTAAACTTACATATAAACAATATAGGAAAAAGTATTGAATCTTTTAACTGGCTTACATAGGAATGTTGTAACATGCTGTTACATGCTGTTGATGGAACATTCTTAAACAAAAGTATTATGCCTAATACCATTATGATGCTCACGGGTTTGTCCCTACGGAGTACACGTTCTCAAACCTGGTCCTGGACACACACACATACACCCATACACTTCCACTCAGAAAGGGCTGTTAATTATCTGAATTTATTTTAGTTGGGTGCTCAGGAGCAGGGAAAACACTAAAATGTGCAGGACATGCGTACTCCAGGAGCAGGGTTGGAAACCTGCGCTTCAGAAGGTCCGTTCATGTAGCAAGTTGTGCATTTTTACAAAGATGTCTTTAGGATTGCTTTGTCAAAATGGATCATTATATATCTGCAAGGAGGCTTAAGGAATTGACACAGAAAAGCATTTAAGCGTTAAGCATTTAGGACCTTTTAGTACATCTACATACTCTTGAACAATGTAGAAGCAACACTTCATGACAGACTCGGTTGTCCTGTTATTACTTCCTCTTGTCCACATTTTTTGGCTTGAAGATAATTCTCACTTCTGCTGAAAGCTCTGTGCTTCCTAAAGTGATTACATGTCCATCCTTTTACTTCCTTAAAGCAGCTAAATATTTTTTTCTGTTCAACTACAGTATAGAAGGAGTATGGGTTAGGAAGCTTTTATATACAATATCAGTGAAACAAATGTCTTGGCTGTGTCATTGTAGTAAAATTACTTTTGATATTAGTTTGATCATGTGTATAAGGGAAAGCTTGCCAGCAATGATCTCACTTCTCTAATGCTGTCATGAGTTATTGGCCTTTTTGACTCATGTGGTATGATGTTTGGTTTCAATTAGCATTAAAATAACATCTGTAAAATATTTCAATGCTATTTATGTAGGAAAGAAACCTAAGTGAGGTGAGAAACAGTGTAGATGGCAGTGGCTGGAGATATGTGTAGGTTTCCCTGTCCCTTTTCTATCCTCCCATCGCCCCACATTCACCCTAATGCTTGGTCTATCACCACCCACAAGCCTTATGCGTTAATCGATGTGTTACCGTGTCTCTATACACACACATATATATATATGCAAAACTGTGCACGCACATCACCTCCTCATTTTCACACTCTGCCTTTGACTCTACACCCACTCACCTACTCCTACCTTCTCTCATGTATCAGTGTGTCTTACAAAGCCATTTCTCTATCTGCTTCTCTTTTCTGTGTGTTCTGCACTCTGCATTTTTATATCTATCCACCTCTCCCTCTCAATTTTTTTTCCTCTTTGAGGCCTTGTGGTTTAAGCAGAGGCAGAGCACTGAACGTCAGGTTAGCAGCCTCTTCACTGCAGAGTCGTCATCTATCCTCATAGCTCTCTTGATTTTCGGTTCTCTGTGATATTTCCACTTGCTATGACCTCACCACGGCTGTCAGCCGCACGTCACAGTGCCAGCGGGTGGGAGAGTCCACTGCAAAGAGAGAACAAGTGGGCGAGTGTGCAGGCACTGAGAAACATCTTCACACGCATTTTGTGTGGTATGTGAAGTGACTGAATCTCTAGATGTGAGCTTCTGTGTGCGTGGGTACTGTCAACTTACCCGGGGATACCGCTGAGTAGCTTTTGTAGCAGTATGACGTATAGAGATAGCGTCACTCTGAGATATTCAAGATCATTAAGCACTGAGTGAACGTTTTTGGTCTGTCACACTCCACTCTGACGCTGGTGATGCTGCACCCACTCTGAGAAACTGCCACTGTGCTTTATCTTTCCTTCCACATTCCTCTAACTTTTAAATAAGCTAATAGTAAAACAGTGTAATTGCAATTCGTACTAACATCTATTCGGTCCATATGTCTGTTTGCATTTGCAGTTCCTCGGGAGCAGCTTTTACAGACAGAGGAATACGACCTGAACGTGGTGCGCCTATGTTTCCAGGTCTTTCTGCCAGATGACACTGGATGCTACAGCATAGCTCTGCCACCTATCATCTCCAATCCCATCTATGACAACCGTGAGTTGCTACAAAACACCCCTCCTGCTGTCCTACAGTTAGTCTCCATGTATAGTTTAGTTAGCTTGCATAAGTATTCACTTCCCTCCCCTTCTGCTTCACAGAATAACCCATAATACTGAACTGGAGGGGGGAAATGTATATTTAAAATGCAAAATGATTTAATTTAATTTAATTACATTTTTATTTTTACATTTTTTTTAATAAATTCTGGTGTAACCAGTTGCCCCAAGTCAAGCGATGATTTGTATGGTTATGAATTTAAAGAATTAGAATGTCATATATATATATATATATATATTTTTTTTTTTTAATTATTTTTTTATTTACTTACTTACTTACTTACTTATTTATTTTTAAATATCAACCAAGGTTTGTTAATAAAAAATAAACATCCCAAACTCTGAACATCACTGTTCAGAGAAAATCACTGACAGGGTAAGTAGAGCATTAGTGAGAGCAGTAATAAAGTTCTGTATGTACATAAAATAACGGTTGAAAATGGATCAAGTTTGATTTTGTTTGTGTTTCTGATCACAGAATGATTGTGGATGAACTTTATTGGCTCATCCACAGCAAAGTTTATTGAGTTCAAATTCACGAATGTCACAAGCTGTTAGTGGGACTTATCACCTTACAGGAAGTGACTATGGCCCCATTTAGCACTTCCTGAGTTGCTAGGTAGTGTAAGTACTGTGTGTAAGCGGAAGCCACTCTACAGAGGGCTTTATGGGACAGGTTGACATTGGGTAACGCAGAGCAAGATAGAATGAAGGAAAAAGTGTTATGTGTGTAGTGCATGCGAGGTGTAGTTCACTTTTTGTTGTGGTCATTGATAGCGCATGAACCACAGTTACAGACATACACTTCCCCAAAGTAGATGCTTTATTACACTTTAAATGCTTAAAGAGGAAGTGCAAAACAGCCCCACCCTCACGTTCTAAAACAGGACCTGCAAGTCTGTTGTCTAATTTGATCATTTATTCACTTCCTTTCATAACAGAAAGCTTGAGATTTGTTTGCATAACGCTAAGTGACCACAGCCAATGTGCCACAACCATTGTTTTTGACATATGTATTATAGTATGTTCGAAATGCTTGTTACTTTTGATCCATTACAATATGAGACCCTTCAGAGCTTTCACTTTGAAGGGTGGAGTTGTTAAGGGAGTAGGACATTGTCATGATCACTTCAGAGTGGAACACAGCCAGAGAGATATATAGAAATTCACATCATATCTCATGCTTACATTTCATCTCATGGTCTTGTGTACCATTTGTGTCCTTAATAGTGGCATGACCTTTTAACTGATAATCTCACTGGCTGTTCTGCAGGTGCCCCAAACACAGCTGAGCTGCGTATCTGCCGTGTTAACAAAAACAGTGGCAGCGTGAAGGGTGGAGATGAGATCTTCCTGCTCTGTGACAAAGTTCAGAAAGGTAGAACATTTGCTATATTTATTATTAACACTCAAAAGAATTTACTCCTTATCAAATCCACACTTTGATTTGACTTTTCTTACAGAGCTTCTTTTTCCATCGGTATCTTTGTTATACTCTTTCATCTGTATATCATTCATTGTCGGCATGTCATTCATTGGCATGCTTGTAACAATCATTTATTGAAAATAATACACTCATGCTTTCCTCATGCTACCATGTAACACTTACATTAGTCATATTTCACCTTATCCTTCCATGCTTGCTTCATCACACTAGACGATATAGAAGTGCGCTTCTTCACCAAGACCTGGGAGGCCAGAGGCTCCTTCTCCCAGGCAGATGTGCACAGGCAGGTGGCTATTGTTTTCCGTACACCTGCTTACTGTGACACCTCCATCACGTCTCCTTTCACTGTGCACATGCAGCTGCGTCGCCCCACTGACCAAGAAGTGAGCGAACCCATGGAGTTTAGGTATCTGCCTGATGACAAAGGTAAGACTACATTTTGTCATACATAATACAGAATGTCAGCCAGTTCTTTGACTGTTACAAGTTTATGGAACGTTTATAAATCTTATCCCTTCTGGCAAATAAATATTAAAAATTTCTTTACCATATACATTAACCTTAGATGTCCGGTCTTATAGATGTTGCATGCTTAGAATGTGTGTTTTTCTTTCAGATCCATATGGCTGTCGAGAAAAGAAGCGTAAAATTGAGAATCTAATGAAGTCCTTCCCCAGTTTCTCGTCTGGAGAAATGGGACCAAAATCTCAGCTTCATATGATAAACCCAAGGATTAAAAGAGGTAAGAAACTAAAAGATTCCGAGCAACATTCTAAGAAAATTTCATTGTTATAAAGCATGACTCTTTATTGTGTATCTTATTGTGAATTAATTTGTTTTCCACAGAACCAAATTCCTATGTAAAGCCCCCTCATCATGGTTTGCCCAGGCCCAATCAACAAAACATGTACAACAATTCCTATTCTCCTGAATGTATGATGCCATCCACTTCAGCATCTCCAGCTCCAGTACCATACAACCAAGGTCAATGGGCTTCGCTTCACTACAGCAACAACCCTGGGACCAGTAATGGAGCGGGTATGTCACAGGTTAACCCGGTTATCCAAGTTCCTCCTTCCTCTGGGGAGAGTGGAAACCTTCCCTTACTGAATCCAAGGGACCTGGATTTTCTCAACACTTCAAGCACTCCTGCCACCCAGCCTCAGTTGGAGCAGCTGGAGCACAGTGTCCAGCATTCGCAGCAGCCTCTCCACAGGAAGGAACCCATGCCTGCTGGTGAAACTATCTGGCAAAGTTATCAATTCTCACAAGCACCAGGAACACAGAATGGGACTGCAAACCCAGGGATGATTGAGATGAATTACACATATCCAAATAGTCAGGATGGAAGTGAAATTTTTCACACTCTAGTCGGTTCTCAGACAAGTCATCTTTTAAAACAAGAGCCTCAAGGGCAAAGTACTTTGCCACTGATGGAATCTGAAAGCTACCCCTTCTATGAACAGTCCAACCACATGCTCAACTATCCAGCAACCAACAGCAGCAATCTGGAAGCCATGAGACATGCAGCCAGCAGTGGATCCAATGGACAGAGGAACACACAGAACCCATCCTACTCCATGAACAACGTGGGCCAAGAAACCCAAGTTGATCCAATCAGCTGGTCCTACAGTCAATATAGTGGCGAATAAAAGAAATGGTCAACACTGTTTTAAACCATGGAGAGCAATATATGTATGTTATTTTGAGAGTGAGTAACTGAGTATAATTTTTTTCTGTTTATATAGCTTTGCTGGATGTTGTCTGAAATAATCTTTAGCCCTTTCAATTTATTGCATCACTGATGAGGTACTGAGCTTATTGTTGTAGTAGATGATACAATCGCTGGAACGGGTAAACAAGCAATTGTAAAATTTACTATAACAATGAGATTATTTTGGCCTCCAAAGCCATTAACACTGGGCACCACTGTCATTTTAGAAAAGGCAGCAATGATTTCAATGAACATGTACATAGATTTTGACAAACATGTTTTGGGAATTCTGGAAAATCTATCCAAACTTTCTCAAGTGAGGAAGTAATTCTGTTCTCTGGAACTTTCAGGGACCCTCAGACCCTGTGTAATGGCTATGTCATATTAAACACACGTTCTATCCAAAGTTCTCAAAATGCTGGGTTAATCCTTAGTTAGGTTCAAATTGAAGTTAGGTTATGCCTTTAGAACATGATGTTGATATTCTCAGCTTATTTTTTACAAACATTTACTAGAAAAGATTATGTCGATTGTGGTGTATTTGTGCTTGTTTTAGCTTCATAGTGATATCAATCAATTGCAACTATTTTTGTTTTGTATTTTTATACAATAAAAAGATTAAATATTAGTTGCGTTTTGCTTTTATGAAATACCCAACTGTTGATTTTATTTGATTTATAACTTTATTTTTGTGCCCCACAAACTGGAAAAAAGGAGGAATTAGCTATCAAGGGAATACCATCGTTTTGTGTGTGAGTCTGACATCTATGATAAGAAAAGCCTTTGTAACTGTCTATAGTGCAGAGCATGTTTTTTTTTTTCTAAATAAGCATGTTTGTGCTTGTGTTTGACAAACAACTTTAATGAGCAAATGTGCTTGACAATTTATTTCACTTCAATTTCAACAATTCCAGTCTATAGTGTTATATGATGTAACACATGATGCATTTTGGTTAGACAATTTGCTCAACCTCTTTTGCAATTCTGGATTTTTTCTGATTTTGAAGCAGTCACCTTTTCCCTTTTTGTTGTACATTGTTCGGTTTTTCTTTTGCATTCTAATTGTTTGCAATGGTGAATACACAACACAATTGTTCTAAGAATATGTTTTCCATTGCTTTTTGTATCATTAATTACAGATTTAGAAAAATATGAAATATTGTTACTGCAGTCTTCAGATTGACCGGCTCTATAGACATTATCACATTACTATCAATGTCTGAGCCATTTTTTTCCCTGATGACACTTTTCATGGTAATCCATTTTCAGCTGTAAGTGAATTGATCAGATAATGACCTCTCTTATAGACAGAATAATAGTTATCAAGATTATTGCTATGCAGACACAAACCAGTTCTCAGTACTCAAAGAATAAATTATTTCTTTCTACTGGATGTTTTCAAGACAAGCATTTTTAACTCTGTATACACTCGGATGGACAAACACAAGCTCATTTAGAGACAGTACAGGCTTCCAGACTGTGATTGTTCTTTTATGACACCCCATTCCTCAAAACCTCAGCAACAGGATCCGACATGTTATATGTGCCAGTGTTCTGTGCTGCACATTTGGATATGTGGTTTAGTAAATCCCACTCACAATCTCTTCCTTTCTAGGTTTTAGATTAGTCTAGATTAAGAGACTATCCCAAAGCTTAGGCTGACTTTCATACATTACCTGGCCTTGTATGGAAAGTCAAGAAAGAAAAACAAAAATTGTTAAGAAGGGTTTTGCCTGAAGGGTTTATTGTGAAGTTAGAAAGAGAATGACTTTATTTGAGAAGCAAAGAACAAGGAGCTGTTTCTTCATGTATTTATATTGTGTTTTCAAGGTAAACCATTGTATTTATGGTACAATGTAAATGGGTGATATAATTTACATTAAAAGTACATTGACTTGTGACAAAAAAGGCAATAACCCTTGAACCAGCACTGTCAGAGTTGGATTTGAACAATTTCTAGCCAATAGCACAGAATCTTATTCGCTGAGCTGCCACCATTCATTTTGTCAAGGTTATATTATCCATTACATGGAGCTTATAGGTAATTGTCATGTAGGATATGTACAGTATAGACTTTCTGTGTAATATGGTTCTTGGCCTTAAAATAGTGAGAATGCATTTCTTTAAATAGATACAGTATGTATGATGTATCATGGCAAGTGATACATAACCCTTTTTCATTTATCAAGAACACTTGCAGTTTAAAACAGACACTTCCTGCAGACCAAACCACGAACAGCAAACAATGCAAAGTAAACACAGAGAGAAAGAGTGAGACATTAGGGTGTATAGGTGAAGAGGATGCAACTGGGATTTCCTTTCTTGTGTTTTGCCTACACAATTTAGGTGAAGGAGCCCAAGTAATGCAATAAGACATGAACCCTGACTAAAGAATTTGCACAGGTTGACTACTAGAATAAAATATTTATTTATTAGTCTAGGTTTAAGGAAGAAAACCACAGGAATGATTCAGCATGGACGTAATTCTAAAAAAGAAAATCTAATATTTTTCTCCAGTATTAATGCATTATACTCATGTCTGATAGAGGAAGGTATTAGGAAAAAAAAGGCTGCTACACATATTATGTGAACTGGCTTGCAAATGGCATACACCTGATTTTTGTGCGTCTTTTGTACGTTTATGATGTACATTTTGAATAGCATCTCTGCCCTGGAAAATTGCCAGGGAAAAACATCATAACTTCTATCAGTTCCAGTCAGGCTCCTCCCAAGTCCTCCATGCTTCAAGCCCACCCACACATCAGTCTTTGATGGTACACCTTAAAAACCTGCTTGGTGTGTTTCATCCCTCTCCAGTGGAATGAGGAAGTTACAGGATCAGGTTACAAATCCTAAGGTTCACAATTTACATAAAATACATGAGAAAGAGCACCCGAGTTCCATAAATTAGATCATGTATTGTAGATGTCACCTAGGGAAATAGAAGAAAAAACTAAACCTAATAGGGAACAAAATTGAACTCATGTTACTGAAGCAACTCATGTTTGATGCCTATTTATTTACGAGAGAGAGAGTGTAGTAGAAAATAATATTTCTTGAACCTTGCTTAATTACATATTTCCTGACTGTTTGGGCCCCTCGTGTTTACCTCATACACTGAATGAATCTCAGATCTCTGAGAGCAGGGAAAATCCCTATATAATGTGGAAACACCAGAAGATTCATTGTCCTCTGGCATTTCCTATGAACACAGAATATATAATTGCAGATAAGAATAGCTCTCACTTTTACACTTACAATTTTATTGTGGAATATTATTACACATTAATTAGTGTAAAGAAAAGACTAAGATAAAAAAAAAAAACTAATTGCTGGTTGCTCAAGCTTCTTTGGATAATTAGTGACTGTTTTATCCTGGTATATAAATTTTAACAGCGTTTACTATATTGTAAACTTCTACAGAGATATTTTAAAGGTTTACTCCTAGATTTACTTTTTTGTTCCAGAATGTGAAGAATATTGAATTTACAATGGAAAGTCTATAAAGCACAGAGGATCAGTATTGATATTAATCTAAACAGAAATATTATAGAATATTTAAATATAAATACCTTTTAGAGTTATGTATGTGTATGTTTTTATTGTCTAATGTATGGTATATTGTAAGTTTATTGTGCACCATTACAGTCCGGTGAATCATTAATTCTTAGTAATCCTAGTTAATAATCCTTTTGTGTCGTGGCTGTCATACAGAAAATCTTCCCTTGGGCATTAATACAATTAATACTCTATGTCTATCAGACTAAATTGGCAATCAATAGATTTTTATAGAAAATGTTAGGACTTTTACTACCAAGGATCGCTTAAACTATAAATTAAAGTCCACAGACACACTGTAATCGTGATCTAATTATTTAAATATTAGGTCCATTATTCAAATGTTCATAAAGGTCTGTGTATGAAATAGTTATGGTAGCTGTGGTGTTTTTTATTCCTCCAATTCCACTCAAAGAGAAGATTAGATTTGATTCAGTTTATTATTTATAATTCCCCAGTTGTATAATTATTGAGATTTGGATTAGACTCATTAAATTCAAGTGACAAGTCATAGAAGCTAATAACAAAAAGATGATAGTATCATAATTTGGATAATAGTGGGTTGTGATGTTTGTCACTGGAATTTTGTTGTTTTGTCTAATAACATACCCCTAACTATAGCAACTATAGCTGAGAAACCCCTACTACAAAATGGTAATCTTCAAATTAACATCATTTTAATGGGACGATGCTACGTGCTGCAAGTAACGATTTGAAGATTCTGGATCTGTACTGCTGCAATTTTCAGTGTGTGTATTTTCTTTGAGTGTTTTACATGCATACTTCCTACTGTGACACCTCCATCAGAAATGGGGGAAAGTGAGTTTCACTGGCAGTTGTACATGCTCATACAATCATGTTTCACAGATGAAGTAGGTTGGTCTGAATCATGAGCAGTTCCTTTTTCCCCTCTAATTTGGTACAGAGTGTGCATCATTTCAATATATAACCGACCAGTTCGTATATTTTAAAATGTAATTTAGTTAAACATAACATTTGATATCAGTGAAGCTATAATATTATTTTCTTTATCCTATTTCTTGCTTATATCCTTCATAGTACCCTTGAACTGTTTAAAAGTTTTTCTTTATTCTCACTTGTTTATTATTCATTATTTGAGATAAAAAAAAAAAACAAATTTTGCATTTCCATCTCTCAAATCTGGTAATTGAAAATCTATTAAAAATCCAAACCACCTGCCTTTTTTGAAACTTTGGAAGGAGTATGTGATTATGTAGAGGTAGTTAGAACCCATTGGCAGAACCTGCTGTCACAGGTTAATGTTAGCTTGCATCTCACAAGGGTTGCTTTGAGAATGTGTGCCCTCTGTACAATCTAACACGGTGGTCAAGCACATGTGAGTCAGAGACTGCTAATGGGGGAGGCTAGGTGAGAGGGTGTAAGTACAACTTAAAATGTCACCCTATAAAACCACAATCTTCGACCTCACTCTCGCACTCATACACTGCAATCAAAATCATACAACAACAAGGATCCCTGTCTGTAACTGAGGACGTGTGGTCTATAGATCCATGTACTTTCTGAAGCTACCAGTGTCAGGGAGAGCACCAGTACGTTTTGCTTGATAAAAATCCAAACAGAGCACAGAGGCTAGTGTTGAACAACCACCCACTCTCATGAATCACATGGTTCACTTCTGCTTTTCAACTGTGCACATTTTCACAGCGGAAACACAACAGGTACACCTGCGTTACTAAACAAAATTGCCAAAGAGTAAACAATCTCTCATACACCAAAAAGAAACTATTACTACAAATTTTCTTACATGATCTCTAAAGTCATAAACTGAACAGACACTCATTTATTGTCAAACTAGAACCAGTACTTTGCTTTTTATATGGATAAACAAATGAAGCAAAATTGTAAAATTACACTAAATGATAAAAATCTACAATGATACTCATTACTACTGCGGTATGGAATCGTTTTTCTGCAATTCTTTACACTGTAATGGAAGAAAAAGAAGAAAAAGAAACAGTTAGAACGGTTCCTATGACTGTGAGTAGGATGATCCTGACATCTGCTGTCTTAAAGACGATATTACATCCATTAATTATACACTATTAAATATTTTTTTGAAATATATACTCAAACATATTTGGCCTAAATTTCCTTTAAATTGGCTGACATTTGATACTTGAATAAATATGATGGTTTTGCTGATGGTAATATCAGTAAAATTGTGCTTAGGTGCACTGGTAACATGGGCATCATAGCAAAATACTTAAATTTACATTTAAATTTACAGCATTTAGCAGACGCCCTTATCCAGAGAGACTTACATTTTTTTGTCTCATTTTTACACAACTGAGCAATTGAGGGTTAAGGGCCTTGCTCAGGGGCCCAGCAGTGGCAGCTTGGTGGACGTAAATGACACCACTTATCAATACAGGCCTTTAATCTATTATTTATTATTATAATCTCTAATATTTAGTTCAATGCTGTATTTCTGCATCTAATATTCAAACATTCATGACAATTTTATTGTGCTCCTTGCATTTATGGAAACAGTTGTAGATGTGAATTAAAAAATATATTCATAAGCTACATCTATTTAGTCGTTGTCTGAACTGTTTATTCTAATCCAGGGGTCATCAGCTCCAGTCCTGCAAACCCACTGCTCTGAACAGTTTTCATTTTTTCTTACTCCAACACAGTCACAGTTAATCCAGCTTAGATATAACTCATTATATATGTAGTCAG